>NC_142519.1:40631612-40714112 GCF_964205215.1 Stylophora pistillata | reverse complement strand
CGTTTTCGTGGCAACTGACTTTGAGCTTTCATCAGCGGCGTTATAGCAGTTGTCCTCCTCCTTAACTTTTTATCAACGGTTTCCACTGGTTGTCTTCAAGCGTTCATCAGAGCTTCTATAGCTTTTGTCTCCAGGCCTTCATCATCGCTGTTGAAGCGTTTACATTCAACCGTACCTGAGCAGTTTATTAGCTGTTGCTTTCGAGCGGTCTTACAGCGGGCACTTCTGAGGGTTTTAATTTTTTTAGAGGATTTTTCAAAACGTTAATCAGCAGTGTTGTAAAATTGTATTGAAGCATAAATCTGCGGACGGTGTTGAAGAGGAGATACCCAATCGTTCTTCTGTATCGTTTTTATGGTTGTAATTCAAGCGTTCATTAGCGCTGTGGTTTTCATACAGGATTCACCAGGGGTGTTGTAATGCAGGTCTTCAAGTGTTCACTAGCGATCATGTGGCGCGTTTTAGCTGTCGCCTTCTAAGGGTGTTATAGGAGTGCACCTGTGAGCTGTTTTGTAGAGGATGTCTTTAAATGCTAATCCCTGAAAGTTATTTTTATTCATTATTAGGGTAGTTTTGGATGGTTGTATTGCAATTGCTACGATACCGCTGATGAACGGTTTAAGAGTGTCCAAGAGAGTGCCGGGCGGGCGTGACACATGCCATCTCACAGATTTGATTCAAATTTTTACAGATTTAGTTCGAACTCTCGGCTTATCCTGAGTTATAAGAGTTCCCACATCAAATCCCTAAATTTAGCTCGAAAAATGCAATTTCAACGAATCCCTCTCACACTGACAAAATGCGGTGGATTTTAATTGCATTTTGTCTAATGGTTTTTGAACCTTTAGAAAATGATCCCTTAAAGTTGTAATAGTTTGATATATCAGGATATCATTTCTGCCAGTTTGGAGCAGTTAAATATACTGGTTAACCAACTATCCGAAAAAAGAAATAAAAAATAGGGTCTTTGCAATCGTAAATATCTCCAATGGGCAACATTGTATGTTGTGCAGAACCATATTTCTGAAGTTGTCCCAGTAAAAAAAAATTGCCCTTGCCGACATTGTACGCTTTTGTTAAGCTCTCAGGCTCAAAGCTAAGGAAACGTTGTTCAAGGCTTGGATGCCAGCTATACAGTGTCTCTTTATATTTTAGAAAGAGTCTTGAGTTTCTAGCGCTCTTTCGCCCCTCCCACCCCTTCCTTCCGTACTTTTCAGTTGAAGTCTTTGTGGCATTGTTTTATTCGTTTCCCCCTTTTTTTGAATGGCTTCATTTGACTTATAAGTGTGGCAAAAATCTTTGCTGGCTTGGAGATTGCTGAAGTCGCACATGTCTATCTTTTCCGAGACGAGAAGCTACGTTCACCTCTTTGATAAATGTACGAAAACTTGGTTTGCCGTGTCATCCATCCTGTACGCTTGTTACTTTAAAATCCAGTTATCCTAAACTTGCCGAAGGTTTCTTAAGATCTGATTTTTTCTCAAGATAGCCCGAACTCTTTTCAACTTGGACGCTTTGGGGCCAAGAGAGAGAATCAGAGGAATTTGACTACAAGGATAAAGCTTTAAGGTGATCTAGAATTTGATCTGTAAAATAAATATGACAGACCCCTTTATAGGCCATTGAACTTGATCTTTAAATTACCTCCGCGAAACAAAGGAGCAGCTGCTATCACACAAAAATTAAAAGCGGTATTTCATCGCGTTGGGGGCGTACGAAGTTGCTGAAGTTGCATAATTTTTCATTATTTAACGGGTGGGGGGGCAACAGCCATGTAGGCGTACTTTAAACTTGTCCATTTATCGAAGAAAGCAAAGCGCGATAGCATCTTTTGATAATTTTTTCAAAAGGTTTTACGAAATTTTGAAACTGTCGGCGGTTTCTCGATATTTACGGTCACTGGCTTTTAAGTCTGGTCGGCTGAGGGCTTGGAAAGCGTACAATGTGGCGCACATTAGCTCACAGTGTACGCTTACCGGGCAAGAGAAAGGGTTTCTTTTAACTGGGAGTTCCAAAATACGGTTCTCAATTAGTTCCAACAAGTAACAATTTGTACTTATTAACCGAGTTGTAAGGCCGCACGCGAAAATTTTGGCTTCAAGGTCATGCGCGACATCCTTGTTGCATGACCGAATGCCAAAGATTACCCGTCTGTCCCGCCCAAACTCAGTCAAAAAGAATTTTATTTTGTTTCCACCGGAATTGGACGCGATCGACGGGTGCACTCAGGACGACTACAAAAGCTAAATTTAGCATTTTACCACAGGGATTTGATGGGGGGGGGGGGGGAACTCTGATACGCCAGGGATAAGCCCTGAGCCTCAACTACTCAAGATTTTTGAATAACTTAGTGACCCTCCTAAACTGTGAAAGTTTGAGAGAAATCGGTGAGATGGCATGTGTCTGACACTAACGGCCGAGCTCCTCGTGTAGAGCTTTTGTATTAATTCTGATCAGGACAGTGAACCGACGGGGAAGATTATTCCTGAATTACGATATGAAATACTGAGTTTAGTGTCGAGCCATTTTGCCAAAGCGTCATTGTATGTTTGCGTTGCTGATAATATGGGGCGCATTGCCAACCGATCCTTGTGTGTCTTTGGAAAACCATACAAATGCGCTAGTCTGGAGCCTGTAGAGCGGACCGTATCTGCAATAGGCTTGGGTAGAGTTTTACGAACGATAGACTCTAATTCTTTCTCTTTCTGTAGAAGAGGGTTATAATATGTTGGTGGTCTGCCTCTACCCGAGGGCCTTTCGAGAGGAACCGCCCGAAATTTGCTTGAATCATTGATGGACGTTTGAGATAACACTCGTAGATATTCGGACTTATCCATTACGACCACTCCTGAACCTTTATCTGGTTTCGTGATGACGATGTCGTCGCGTTGTTTTAATTGATCGATGGCAAGCAGAAGTGTCTTGCAAGGTTTCTGTACATTGCGCTGGATGTAGTTCAGTGCTACGGATCGTAGGGTTGCAGCCGCCAACTCTTCCAAATCATCTTTTCCGAGAAGAGGTTCAAGGCTCCAGTAAGCTTTCTCAAAGCTCGCTTTCACTTCAGTCGATGACACCCGTTGGGGAAAGGCAAATTTCCAGCCCCGACACAAGACCAGTTTCTTGAAGAAAGGGAAATCGTAGGACGATATGTTCTGTATATGCTCATCAACATCCGTTTCTTTGTAGAGTAGCCTTGCGATCTCCTTTGTGTGCGTGCTCATGACCACCTGATAGTGGTTGTTTCTAAGGTTGACCATTATGCTTAAAATGGAGGCATAACGGAACAAACTGCCGCTTCGGCGAATCTCGTCGTAGATGGAGTTGATCTCGTGCTGGAGAGATGCACTTTGTTTGATCTTTTCTTTAAGCTCTTCTGAGATAACATTCCTTCCGAAGGCTTCTGATGACTGCTTCCATTTAGAGCTCCTTTCTTTGTCAATCTTGACGAATGATGGAGTGAGATCAAAGCTCTGACAGAGTCGAAGAAATTCAATCGAACCATCGCAGTTGATCTGTTTCTTACTACACTGTTCAAGTCTGCTAAACGTGTAGTTGATTATCGCGTTTTAAAATACGTATCAAAAAAATTTTTAAGACATAAGACTGTAAAAGCGAACGATAAAATCCGACGTTTCGGAGTAGCCACGACTCCATTATCAAGGAAAATATGAAAGATCATACAAATTGCAACTTATCAAGCATTTTTGGCGCGAAGAATTAACATAAGAGGGTGCGAAGACTATGAAAATATTATAAAAATACTTTGGCACGAATGGAGTCTGATTGCACGCTAAGATTTGGCTTTATCCCTCTTATAAGAATCATTTCGTACACTAAGCAGTCAAATTTGTTTCTGCATTTCTTAAGCACTTCGAAACGCTTTTGCTGGTCCTGGGGCATTGTCCCGTTCATGTTCTTACAGTGTTTGGCAATGGCGGAGGATTGTTGTTTATGTCCTTTCACACGATTATGTAAATGACCACGTGTGTAACCTACATAACCCGCATCACACAGGTCACATTGAAAACCGTAAGCAACACACTGCTGATTTACAATTGGTGGCTTTAATGTGGTAAATAACTTTTTTCAGACAAGAAATAAAGAACACAGCGTTATCCTTGCATCTTCGGAAGCATTGATGCCAGCAAACGCATTTCTTGGTAGATTCTGTAAATTGTTGTTGGACAGGTCTCTATTCCAAGGTCTCTATTCTAAGAATACGCTTTGTTCTGTTGACTTGTTGAGGCTCAACAAGTCAACAGAACAAAGCGTATTCTTAGAGATGTTGAGGAAACTGAGACTTTCTTAGAAGAGTATATATTCCTATATCTTGAAAATGCCTGTAACCGCCTTAAACTCAGCCTACCCTTTCCATGTCCCTAAAATTCAAATCATTGAGTAACTGATTATCGGTAGCTGAGTGTACTTTTATTAAACTAACGATTCCATCAGCTGAAAGGGCAAACACTGTGGAGTCCTAAGATGGACTTTTATGAGAATGGTGGGTAAATGACAGTCATTCTAAACCTGAAGCACACGCTCAGCACTTCAGTTTTTTTATGTTACATTGCAGTGAGTGTTTCAAGCTCCTGCCGAGGTGAGGTTTTAGAAAATATTTGAAAGAGTGCTCATCCATAGCACTTCGTAAAGAAAGCCGCTAATTTTCCGAAAAGCACGTGGATGCACTCGGAAGACGACATCGGAAAGTAACAACACGTAAGTTACATCAATTGAGAACGATTTTGACGAAATCGCTGTGTTCTCTCCGTGCATTTTCTAGCCAGTCTACGGTTTTCATTCAGCTTTATTTTGTTCACTGATCCTCCCGTGAATAAACCAGACCTCAAAGAAGCCACAGGAGGCGGCTTAGAAAATACTTGTGACTAACATAATGATTCTTGAATTAATAACGGCATAAAACAAGAGAAAAGACTCTCCTTTGAAAATACCGTATGTTCTTCTGAATCCTTTTATCGTACATGAGCAAACTTTCATAGTATTCAGGAGCTAAAATTTGTCTCATCCACTCCAGATTGCAAGGGTGATAGACAACTCAGAGATAAAACATATAAGAGATAAAGGATAAAAGAAGACCTCACCAAATATTCATTGCGGGAGAAATAGTGGAAATTTCTCATGTAACAGTAAAACATAAATAATTAAAACTCCCATCGTTATACAACTGATTTACAAGGCCTTAACAAAAATGCAGCGATGTATTCTTAGGTACCGAGATCCTCTTCTTCCCATGGTTCCTTCAAAGTCTAAAATGTTGTCATTTGAGGCCTGGATGCTCAGCGATGACAACTCTCCGTAAGGTCATCATTTTTTCTCCATACATGTCTCGTAACAGTTCTTATATTGCGCTTAAAGCCTGGTAAATTTTGCCGAGTTTAGAGAAAAATAAAGTTAAATTGTAAGAAATGGGTATTAAATAGGCGCAAAAAGCTTAAGGGTGTTTAAAACAAAAACACCAAAACAACAAGTACACACATCAAATTCCTGGGGTAAAAACTTATGTTTAGCTCGAAAAATGCACTTCCAACAAATCTCTCTCACTCACACTGACAGAATGCGATGGATTTTAATCGTGTCTTGTCTGATATTTTTTTGAAACTTTAGAGAACGATCTCTTAAAGTTGGAATAATTTGAATAACTATTTCTACTAATTTAGAGCAGTAAACATCAACTTGGACTAACGCAACTATTCTATAAAAAGCTTCCTCAAAAACGTTCTTTGGGAAAAATAAAATGAACTAGGAAATTTTGCGACTGTCGGCGGTTTCTCGATATCTATGGTCAGTGGCTCTTAAATATGGTGGGCAGGGGGTTCTGGTATCAATTGCACTGTGAGAATTTTCTGACACTAAATGGGATGCTAAGCTCCTCATGTGGAGCGTTATGTATTATTCTGATCTATGATCGACGGTTTTCCGTTTAGCTGTGTCTTTTTAAACCTGCAGTAAGCCGGCACAGAATAGTGTTCCTTGATCACGATATGAAACACTGAGGTCTTGGAAATTTGTACCTCTCCAAATTTCCAGCGGTTGAGCCAATTATCTGTTCATTTTCGTTATTCAGATATGTAATAAGAATAAAAGAGAAACATTCCAGAATCGTTCTAACTTTGCAATATGGCATACTCTTTTACATTTAATCCCTTAAGGAGTCTAAAACGCACTTGTTTGTTAGCTTGAGTTTTTACGTTGCCATGGTAATCCGATTAAAAACCAATTTTTTCCCAAGTTACGAGGGTTTAATACAAGTACTGCACTGTGTTCCAAAGTACCAAGATCCCCTACTTCCCATGATCCGTTCCAGATTCTGAAATGTTTTCTTTTGACGCCTAGATGCTCACTGATGACAACTTTGCACAAAATGTTGTTCACCGAGGTTTTGTAGATAAATGAAACTTGTAATCGTTTGTCACACGATCTTTCATGAACGGCTTCAAAAAGGCTTAGCCTGCAGCGCTCTGATCGTTTCATATTTTTGTGTAAATTATTTAAGTATTTGAAACGATCGCTTGAAAATTACATCGGCTTTTTCTCCTCATTAAAACAACTTCTTGTTAAAGGAGAATGTTGAGTCCTTCTGTAGTAACTGATATCATTTATACGATTCAGATGAAAGGAATCACGGGTATGACGTCAGCATAATGCATGACAAAGTATATAGCTCACAACATCTTGATACGATTTAAGTTATGTACCGTTAGTTTCATAACACTTTCGAAACTTGACGCTCTAAAATCTAACTTTGTTTAGTAGTATTCAATGATCCTGAGGCCAGAAACTCAGTCTGATGTGAAAGTTCAAATCAGGCCTCTATACATCGGCATGTGGTCAAAAAATCAACACTAAACGTTCGTATGCTAAAGAAACGTCGTCCTTATAGATCTTCCAGCTGTTTGTTGTAATTAAAGGTTCCTGCTGACAAGTTCTGCAACTTGTTTTTGGACAGGACCCGTGAAACAAATTAACAAACAATCACCTAAATCAGTTACTCAACTGTGGACCTAAATTGCACAGCTTACAAAAAATTAAGGAGTTATCCGTGTGGTGCTTGTTGATTTGACTCGAAGTTTCACGCAAAATTGACCTTACTGTGAGTTTCTCCCTAAGGTAACGTGTGCACTTGAAATGATTAACTTTCTAAGTAGAGATTATTCTTCGAAAATACGAGGGCTTTGACCAATGCTTTTTCTGTTTGCTACAACCAGCAGAAAGAAAATGAAATCTGAAATGGTCATGAGGCAAAGGGAAACACCCGAAATATTTTTTGGCTCTCTTAGAAAATTTTAAACACACGCAATATTACGTTTCCCTACACAATCAGGATCAGAAGCAAGTGTTTATCTACTTATAAATATGCTAAAGAAACGTCCTCCTTACAGATGTTCCAGCTTTGTGTTGTTACTAAAGGCTCCTGTTGGCAAGTTCTGCAACTTGTTATTGGACAGGTCCCTTGAAAAATATTAACAAATCAATTACCTAATTTACTTGAATGTGAACCTGAATTGCACACCTTAAAAAAAAATTTATGACTTGTCTGGAGTGGTGCATGTTTACTTGACTCGGAGCTTGATGTACAAATGAACTTGCTATGGGCTTTGACCAATGCTTTGTCTGTTTATTAGAACCAGCAAAAAAAAAAAACCATTAAATCTGTAATGACTGTGATGCAAAGGGAAACACCCGAAATACTCTCTGAGCCTCTTAGAAAATTTGTAAACGCATTTGATTTTCTCTACACAATTATGATCAGAGGCAAGTGTTTATCTTCTTATGGACTGATTTCAATGCAGCCCTCAGAGGTAATTCTGTCTCACTTTGTGCATCAGCTTTAAGTGAATTCTTTCCCGCGAATATAGAGATCAGCTCCAAAGCTCATTGGCTTGAGGAAAGGAGCGTTTCACTTGATCTTCAGGGTCAATGTACTGACATGTAGAGACAGGACCTGCGGAGGATGCAGTGGGGGCATCCACACCCACCAATTCGCTTAATAATGAGTGACGGTTGCAAAGAGAGTTAAAAATAAAACAAAACAAACAGAATCGAACCAAAGCAAATAATTGAGCGACAATTACATTTCTAATTCTGATTTAAATTTATTCAATTGGTCTATCTCTTTAGCATTTACACATAATTTAATCATAAATAGCATCTGAAAACTTTGACAAGATTACGGCCTTGAATACTCTATTTCTTCTAAAAGCTCTAGTCAGTGTAAATTAATATAACCACAAGGGGCTCAGAAGATTCTTGCAACGGTCATTCTCGCAAATGCAGGTTCACGGGAAGTGTTGCAGCCTACTAACAGGTGACACGTTAGGATTCTCTTTCAGTTTGACAGCAGTCATTCTCTGCAGTCCTTAGCGCTTCTGTAGCGGTCGATTTCAGGCGTTCCCTAATGTTTTACTAGCGAGTAACGCTATTTGTTCCTACCTGTCTTGTCGCCGGATTCAACCCCTTTTTAGTGGTTTAATTTCGATTTTGTTGTCTTCATGTATTCCTGAGAAGGTTTGCAATGGTTGTCATTCTTCAGCGGTGATGCAGCAGTTACTGAGGGACATTTCTGCGGTTGTTTTCGGGATTTCTTGGGCGTTTTTTGTGGCGGTTGTCTTGATTGTGATCGTAAAAGCTGTGAACTGTTAACCAGCGTGTTTTTGAACGGTTACCCTCATGAGCGTTCACCAGCGCTTTTGTGGCGGTTGTCCTCAAACCTTCTGT
Organism: Stylophora pistillata; assembly: GCF_964205215.1. Taxonomy (NCBI): domain Eukaryota; kingdom Metazoa; phylum Cnidaria; class Anthozoa; order Scleractinia; family Pocilloporidae; genus Stylophora; species Stylophora pistillata. Next base: position 40,705,379 of record NC_142519.1, on the reverse strand, counting down.
GTTAATGCACTTGTATTCGACCGTTCCTGAGCGGCTTTTTCACCGTTGCCCTCTAGTGTTCCTCATTCGACAATCTTCCAGCGTACGCAGTTTTTTAGAGGATTTTCGTCAGCGGTGTTTTAGCGGTTATCTTCAAGTGTGGTTTTCCAGCAGTTCTTTTCACGCATTCCTTGGCGCTGTTGGCTAACCATCCAACGCTTCTCAGCAGTTTTTTAAGAACATTTATAAGAGATTTATTAGCCGTTGTCTCCAAGAAGGTATCAGAGACGCTGTACCGGTTATATCCAAGCATTCTTGGTGGTTTTTTAAGAGTTGTATTCAACCAGTCATCAACAGGTTAGTAGCAGATATCTTCAAGTGGTGATCAGTGGTATTGCTGTTGTGGCAGTTGTCTTTAATAGTTCGTCTGTAGTGGACTGTGCCATATCCATTTCTTGATAACCCGGGTTAAGCTATCATCACCGGTGTTCTGACGAATGCCCTCAAGCATTAGCAGCGTTGCTGTGGCGGTTGTGTTGAAGCGTTTAACCGCGGTCTTGCAGTGAAATCAATGCCTTCAATCCTTCATCAGTGATACTTTGACGGTTTTATCTAATCGTCCATCAGCAGTGAGGTAGCGGTAGAATCGCGTCTCAGGGCTACATGTAGGTTGTACAGATTTGATGAACATTGGTGGTAACATGTAAAGAAGGGCTGTTACGTTTGACCACAGCGGCAGCCCTGGAACAGTCCAGGCTCTTAACTTGCATTCAAATGAGGCAGCTGTCAAAACCTTGATAATTCTCCAGTCCATTTTTTTCTATCACAGGCACAGTAGTGGCCTTCATTTTGAGATTTACCAGCCGGCTCTTACCAATATACTAATGAGCGCCTCATGCAAATAACTTTGTATTACGCTGATATCTAACATCGACTATTTTCCTTTTAGCTTGGGTATTTTTACACTGCAGTGATCTGACGCGGATTAACGCTCCTTTACTACGATATGAAATGATGAGTTTGAGAATTTTACTGAAGTCGAGATTTCCAGCTAACCCTAAGATTGTTTTCTTTTACTTATCTAGGCGTGTAACCTTCCAATTTGCTTTATTTGAAAAATTTAGTTTCTTCTACCTTAATTAAAGTCTGAAAACGTCTCAAGAGGCCGGGCCAGTTCAACATAGCCCTGATGAAAGAAAATTTTCCGTGTTTTTGGTTGATGATATTTCTCTATGTCGAAGGTCATTTCGCCAACCAGTGTTTATATAATACGTGGAATCTATTTTAACCGGAGAATTAAGTGCTCTGATACTGATAGTCCGAAATAGATATCTTAGGAAAGTTTATTTAGTAAACTCAAAAATTTCATATCGCTTTACGACTATCTTTGCCTGTAGCTCGTTTATATCAAAGAGACCGGTTCACCTTTGGCTGATTAGTTTTGGACCGCTACAGTCAATGCCGAAACACCAAAATTACGTTTCCGGTCTTAGCTATTGTTACCACATTCAAGACATTTTTCCTGGGTTGTAGTTGTTGATGTTTGCTGTTGTTCTCACCTACTTTATTAGTTATAATCTCCTCATACTTTCGGCTGTCATTGTGCCACCTCTTAATTCAAACAGGAACCAAATTTAAGGCTTTATATGATGCATACAAAGTACTTACAGCTTTGCTAAGGCTCGCGGAATTTTCTTTGGAAGTGACTTCAGCTGTTTTCCTTCACAATTGGCTGATACTAAACCCTTCATGTTACCTTTAAGGACTTTGCATTGGCACGGTTGAGGGCACACTGACAAATAAAAACAGACTTCAATTAAACTTGTTATTTGAATCATATTTATTTTAATCGTTCACTTTTATTTTAAGGTTTTATTAACCGAAAGCTGTTAAATGAAATCGATGATGGTACGTTACAAAGTAAACCATCCGTTTAGCGGCATTCCTTCGCATCATCAGAAACTAAAACGTCACCCATTGAAATGAAAGGCAAATTTCCAATCAGATTTCTAAAATTTTGTTCTACTCTTTGTAACAAAAAGTTCCTTTTTAATCACTGGCATGGTCATCATTCGCCATGAATAAAAATTATCTAAAATAATTAAATATTGGCATTTGTTGGGAATTGAAGGTATTCTTTATTGTTTTTCGTTTGATTTGTCCAAATATAAGACGAAAAGTAAGGGAAATACGAAGTAAATTTTTCTGTTTTTAATGTTTAATAGACCGAATATAACCATTCTCAATTTCCTCATGTAACATGTACGTCGCGCAACTAAAATGGCCACCCTGACCGAAAAACGGCCCTTAGCTTCGCAGCCTCTATGGACATTGGTTTTGTTAGGTGCATTTTTTCTCGAACGTAGTTGAAGTAATGGACATGCGTTTGGGTGATTAGTGGGTACCGTTTACTAATCACTTTCTCAGTGAAAATTGACGCCAAATGTTGCATCACTTTTTGACCACTATTCAGTGTAAACTCGCCTTACTGCTACCTCAGTGATATGATCACCTCGTTATTAGATTTTTACGGGAAGTTTCGGAAAAACAGCCATGCATTTTCGAATTTAAAACCCTCGTAAACGGTGGTCACCCGTTAATACGGCCAACGGCCACTGCCTACATTTTAAAATCCCAAACGGTAAAATCCAGTTTATAACTTCACTCAGTTAATACGGCCTCGTGCTAAATTTAGAAAAGCAAAACGCTTGGTCAAGTCAATTTTATTAATCTCTGTCGTTTGCTGATCAAGCTGCTGATTTACATGACAAAGTAAGCAACTCTCCTCTTTTAGATAGACAGCTAGATAGTTAGTTAATGAAACACATGGCAGCCCAAGGGCTGAACTACGTATTATAAAGTTATAACCTAAGGATAATAATATGATCACATGATGATATAATTAAAAACTTTTATAACCTAATAATGTAATATGAAAATGCATTCTAAGATCCAAATTCTGTTGGAAAAATGTATCCATACACAATTTCATTTAAGACGTGTTCTTAAAACGCTCGGTCTTCCACACTGGGATTTCAAACCGCCTGTTTCGTCTGAGGGAGTAAGACTGTTTGCAAGAAACAGGCAATAAATTTCTTATGCCGTTATTTGATCTGACTTAAACACCACGCGCGTATTACGAGTGACTTACGAGTATTAACAGGGTTCTACTGTATTTGAGCTCAAAAGAAAGCTGCATTCACGTTGCCTTGAGACTTTGGAAAGTTTTTTTATCTATCAATTCTGAACAATTTTGCGAATACCTGGCTTCAGATATTCAATAGTTTGATCAGCACAGTTCTCGATGGGAGTACAGAGAAAATCATTAATTGCAGGCACTGTTATTTTCAACACACTCCTTCACGTGAGATAACCATATGCATATGCATTACCAATTATAGTTGGATAAGTTTCTCAGTGCAGTCAATCGCTATATATCGATAATTAATGTACTTTAATTTATTATTAAATTCGTTTTCAATAATTCATTTAAATCAATTGATTATGGAAACAAACCAGAGAAAAGCCAAGAATAAGAAAGTTGTGAGTAATCACATTATTTCAGACCTGGTCGAATTCTTTCCAATGAGGAGAAAGGTCAAAGCGTGATTAATTCCAATCATTCCCCTTGAAACTGGTAACAAGACAGCATATCTGGCTTCCAGTACAATTTCAAAGTCTAGGCCACTCCAACTGCTTCTGTGATCGATGCAAGCGGCTGCTACAACTTCGTCTTCTTAAGACTTCTTTCACAAATGTTTACATGAATTTGAACAACGCTGCACCAGAATGCACTCGTTAAATAATTCGTTTAGAATCAGGGGAGAAGAATGAATTTCCAGAAAGTTAGCAACTTCGACGAGCAAATCTCAGTTCGTTTATAAAAAAGGAGAACCGGCAGTAGATACTAGACGGTTGCTAATCGTTCAGGCCTTGCTCTCAGAGAGTATCGTGGCCTTCAAGCAGGCCCATGTTAATAGCGTTGTGGCAAGAGCGTTCTTTCACCCGTGAGGAAGTTTGAGACCTTGAAGAAGGCGAACCGATGAAGAACTATGCAAGTTCATGTATTGCTCATTCATTCAAATCAAAGACATTAAGTAAAAGTCAATCAAAGCCGATTCCATCAACGCGATATTTAACAAATGATGTCACCCACACAACACCACAGAAAAACAGACAGGAGGCTGAAATTGTCATGAGCTTAGAAATAAGAACCAATTAAACCACTGCGCGTAACAGATAAAATGCCATTAAATAAAGAGACAACCGCACAAGGACGCTGATGTGAAGGCTGGGAGAGAAAACTTTTTTTAATCGGAAAAGAAATCAAGTGTCAAAAATGAATACTTTGACAATTTCTATCTCCATTTCTTTCCAACGGACGGATTTTCTCGATAAGCGGAGATTACTTTCGAGAGGCTCGCTCTAAGTGCACAGAATTTTATGGCTGATATCGCTTACCATAGAGCATGAACAATTCGCGATCGTAGATTTAGGAGCCTTGAAAATTTAAAAACTGGATTCATACAGCTGTTTCTCATTTGCCTGTCAGTTTCATTGTCGAAAAAACCCTAATTATACCTAATTAAGTTTGATTAAGAAAAGATTTACTTAAAAAGGAGTCTCGTTTAGTTGACGTGGCTTGTGACAAATTTACAAAGTTAAGCGCAGATTTAAATATCTTTATTTCTAATTTTTTCTTTCTCAGGAGTAGCGCTCATTCGAACACACGAAAAAACAAACGACAAAACAGAAGTTTATTTAAAATTTCATTCACTTTCTCGTTTTGTTGAGAAAATCCCATGCAACATGTTTGCAATAAATTCACTTTCACTTCCGAACTCGTTAATCAAAAACAAGAGTGGAATAGAAATGAAAAAAGCTAATTACCATATTGAACAGAAAAGAAATGTTTTACACTGAAATAAGTTTACGAGCCCAATTTGAACAAATTTTTATTTCACGTGTTGTTCTCTTTTCGTTAATAACGTGAATAAACGCCGCTCTAAGCAACCTGTAACCTGCGCAGTAATTAAACGCAAAATTAATCATTTAAAATATTGTAGCAAGTCATTTTTTTTTTCGAGATATGAAACTACGCTGCAATTAAACTTGATTTACTTCATGAATATTATTTGTGCGATTACCCGTACAAAAAATTGTGGAAAATTTCACTCTAAAACAAAATATAATTAAAGACCCCAAAAATTCGGAAGACAAATCGTTAGGTTACCATAAGCACAAACAACAGCTGAGCTCCTCTTAAAGTAAATATGTAACTTGAAACTTACTCTCGACAACAAGACTGATGTTAATCCTCTTCAATTGACCATGGTCGTCCACCTCGCAGCTGTATTTTGTATTTCTTTCTTGTTCAGTCACGTTAACTCGGAGTCGCACACTAGTGCTGTTTTGCACAACATCATCATTCCTTCTCCAGACAATACGAGGAGCCGGTCCCCCTCCCGCCGGGCACCACAAAGATGAAAAATGGTTGAGCAGGACGAACTGGATCTTTGCTACAGTATTCAGGTTTGCAGGAGCTAAAGAAAAATTGAAAATATTGAAGTAATATTCTTTTTGTCTTTTCACGAGCGTGGGACCAAGGAAAAATATCTGAGTTCCAAGGGGAATCGAACCTCCGAAGGTCGGATCTGCACAACGACGATGCCATTACTTAATATTTTTAATCAAGATGCCAGCAGAAATTTCTTGAAATTAAACATTGAACATTCCCACCTGTTTGATGCATTGATTTTCCCTCATATCTTGAATCCCACCAAAACCGGTATTTATGCTGAGGTGAAAATCTTAACCACATGTTATGTCCACTGGATCGCAGTGTAAAATAAGGAGTACGCCTTCCACAAAATACACCCAGTAGATTGGCAGACTGATTATAACCATCACGGATCTCAAGATACTCCTCATCTGCACAAGGTGCTCCAGGGAACGAAGAGTGCTTGTAGATGCGAAATCTTATTTCCACATATTGCCCTTTCTCCACTTGAAGGAGCTTAGTTGTAACAAAGTTTTTGATGTTTATCCTGGGGTAAACTTCTGTGATTATTCCAACTATTATAAAGAACATAATTTCATAGAATAATAAGTGAACACACTTTGTACAATGAGTTAACTGATGACTGTCTATCTCCTTTTGAAGCCTCTCTTATCGTGTACGTAAACGACAATGTAAAATCTTCATAAACTTTGAGATTAGCTTCATAGACTTTTCCCGTATTTTTCTAGTGCACCTGTAATATGAGAGGAATCTACTTTTCATAAATCAGTGACCAAGTCAAACTCCTACATCAGTAGTTAACAACCGATTCATTATGGGCCATTCTGATTATCTATGTGGTAAGCATGGATTTCGCACATGATCTTGACACAAATGCAATGTTCTTGTTAAGAACTGTCTTATATGCCGTGGTAAGGCTTTGATGACTTCCGCCCTCAAAAAAGTTTATACTGCCGAGCCTCCAATGCTCATCAGTAAAATCACGTGATTTGCTTGAAATTTTACCAAGACTTTAAAATTTCGCTCGAGATTACCCTTAGTGGCCGTAACATCTTCGGCCATTTGGTCATGTGTATTTTCCACAAATTATAACTGATTTATGAAGAATATGAATTCCTCAAAACTATATATTACAGTATTATTACTTTACCGGTGTTAATTAAAAAGGAGGAACCGCTAAAAAGGCATCAAGAATATAAAAACAAAACAAAACAAAACGAAACAAAATTAAACAAACAAAGAAAAAAACAGAAATTATCAACGTATACAATTAGAGCTAATGAATTTCACAGATTTTTCCCTTAAGTATTCTGCTTTTAGATAATGTTAATGATTTTCCTTGGTTCTACCCATAAGTTTACGTGAACATACAGACAGAATACTCGCCTCAAACATCGCTTATTCGTTGATATTCTGCCGATACAATTGATCCCAGCCTACCCCCGGCAAATCACGTTTGTGTTTGCCTTGAAATTTTCTAAAACCCAAACTACAGTTATGCGTCTCATGCTCGTTCGTGAAAGCTACATGTGTCTTTTACAAACAAGCGCAACCGACTTACCCAAAACAAAAGTGAAAGTCCACATGGTGTTGATAGACATCTTTCCTGGAAAAAGAATACAAATGAGTATTAAAATTCAAAGCTACCTTAACTGTAGGACTCTCCTCGAAACCTTAACACATCTATACGTTGTATATGTCGCGGTTCAGTGTCACCTTCGCTTCAATCTTACTTTCTTCGTCTCGTAATTGAAGCAGGACATTTATGCCTTAACGACAAAGCGTTCCTTCAGTCACTATGGCTATAAATATGCTGAGAATGTTCGCGCTATTCTACCCATCGGAGCACCCAAACACCCTTCGCAAAACTTTTGAATGAATCAGCGAACTAATTTCTAACTTACACTATTTCAGCCGCTTACATCACATGTTCAAAATGACACTGTGTAGGTTAGTTGATACTCCTGCAATAAAAATTGTTCGCTTAAAATTTTTACTTCTGTTTCTAAACATTTCTTGTAATTAAAGGCTTCTAGCAACATCCGGCACATTTTCGTGGACTTCTATTTTACTATCGTTTTGATACTCTCGGTGATAGAAGAAAACGTTCAGTCACATCTATCTCAATTCTAGAAGTCTAGGTAGCTTTCTTTGTAATTAAGTTGCGTTGAATGCTGAGTAATAATTTAAACACGAAAATTGCAAACTCGTCGTCGTCACAATTTGACATAGAGGTCAGTTGCTCAGACGACGACGCATAACGTTTCGCTCTTCTATCATAGTTTTTTTTTCCCTCTTATTTTTCTTCGGCAGTGCAGCATAATCTCTACTTGAATCGTTTTCAGTAACAGAGTTATAACACAAAAAACTGCAAGATTACCTGAACGGGGATTGTTCCTTTCTCCGCTGAAGTGTTTTTATGCCACAGTCGCTTTTACTAACACAACAAATATTTTATCCGCGTACGTATACATCAATAAAACCTTAACAGATGTTTGAAGCTGGTAGGGTTATACGTAAGCTACTAGCGGAGGGGCTCGACACATATCTATCTTACATAGCTCCTGAAGAGGAGTTTTTCAGCGCGTTCAATCAAGATGAAGTGAAAAAAGAAGAGAAAAACAGAGCTCGCGCTAGTTGCGGCAAAATAATTGCGTGAGTAATTTTCCGAGGGGAATATCTACCATAAAATGAAGTCAGCCTCTAGCCTCTCTAGTTATATTACCTTTCTTGTACGAGTTTTCAGAAGTGTCTTCAGCTTTTATAATTAGGATTCTAAATGCCTTACTTTTACTTTGGAAAGGAAGTTTTAACACACGCCGATACTTCATCCTCCTCTGTACATGGAAAATGACATACCTTCGACTTCATAAACAGAAAATCGATTGTAAGATTTAATGTCTAAAGTTAAGTGCATTTGCTGAAAATTGTTATAAGGGTAACATATCTTAATCTGTATTAAAGAAAAGAAGCACCTAAGCACCATTTGTTTTTGATTAGCTGGATTACCTTGTTGGTACTTATTTTCGGGGATCTTCAACCTCGTTCCCAGGGCCTTATTCCTTTGTTGGGGGTGGGGCAGGACGAGATTGGGGATCTTTAATTTTGCGTTTTTTCGCGACTGTAAATAAATCACTCAAGTAAAGACCGGGCATGAAAAAACCGTCGCAGAATATAAACAAGCGAAATTTAATCCTCTGTGGAGAATTGAAATCGCAGACAAAAAAAATTATCAAAATTTCAAATAAACAGCATGTACAGGATATGTGTCAACAAATACACAAATTATTGCCTGTTCTTAGCTGGTAACTTCCATTTTCTTTCTTCTGTTGTCAAGTGAGGTTAATTTGTAAAGATTTGGCTTATGGAACAGAGAATCCAGTAATCATCTAAGTTAAATGTTAGGACATTTTGCAAAATGAAATGATTTGGGACTACTTTAGTTGCGAAATTTAATACCTTTTTTATATTTTCCTATTGAAAAAGCGTTTATAAAACCCCGCGAAGTGTTCTTTTGCCAAAATCGCGAAATTAAGCACCCGAGAAATTGTAAAGAAGAGTACTCGTGAAATCAAGTAAGATGAAGATCATTGGGGATATTCAAAATGTTTCTTTTTACCCGAAGATTTTTGATAGACCATAAACTGAAGATATCACTGAAATGTTTTATTTTACTTTCTCTCCAACCGAAGAACCTAACGCAAAACATATTATCGTTCGCCTAACGTTTTCATGATTGATCAGCTTACGGGACGTTTCATATGGAAATCAGGCTTGTTGAGGAGTTTAAGTAATTCAACATGGACCCATAGCTTACGTATGCACACACGTGTGTGTTTAATCAAGTGAACGCAAGGGAACTGAATGAGGAATTTTAGGAGGAAATGGTTGTCTCAGCTGGGGTTGTCCTGGTTTAAGTGGCATCAAGGCTTTCAGTGTAGTTCTGTACCTCTTATAGAGTAGAAATATTGGTAAACTGTGAATCTTTCCCAGAATTGTACAGTGCCATCTTCAATGGCTGGGGCGGTTACACGGGTGGCTCGGGTGGTTCAGTCCAACCCCCTCAATTTTCCCTCAAAATGCTGGAAATCATGTTTCCGAAGACCTAATTTTCAAAATCTCCCGGGAGAGCATGCCTTCGGACAATTCTCCGAACCCCCCTTGACTTAATCCTGGATCCGCCGCTAAATGGGAGACCATCTCAGTCATGAAAGAACAGATATACTACAAAGTCACAACTGAAGAAAGCCAGAGAAGCTCTGTCATAAGCATAAGTAACCTAGAATTGTAAATTATAATCAGAACTCTTGGAGCAGAACCAAATTGTTTAACAGACATCAATATATTTAAAAGGCCCACACAGATGTTTAAAGCTGGTATTTGATTTGTGCGCAAACAACTGATAAACATAAAGTCTGTTTTATTTTTAATTCATTTGAGGGAGCTTTTACATCCAAAGCGTCTTTTTCTTTTATCGACAGACACAAGTAGCCTTAAAAAATTTAACCGGTAAGCTGAATATGTAACTGTTTCCAAGAAGATAAACTAAGTTAAAGGTCAACCCGTTTTAGTTGCTAGCCACAAGAATGCTTATTTCCACCCAGCATAATCCTAAAAATTAATCTAGCTCTCAAATATATTAGTTTTGGTTCTTGAAAGTTTTAACATTTTTCACGGTAAGACATTTCGCAGTTCAGTTTGCTACCAATGCAAATACTCCTAATTTATAAGTGCTATCAAGAGGCCGTTATCTCTGGAATTAATATTCAAAACTGTAGTAAACTGAATAGTCAATCATACTTTTACTTCCACATGTTTTGTGAGTATTTGAATAACAAAGGATTTTGCGATCATAATTAAATATTTGGGAAGAACTTGTCAAAGATGTCAATGGAACATTTCATTTTTCTCAGTATTCATTTACAAAATCTTTGTATGCACAGCTCAATGGTTTATTCTTTTCAATTTGTCAGACTAAAAAAAAAACAGCTTAAGACGTTTTTCCTGTACAATAAGCAATTAATTCTCATACAGTAGATAATACGTAGTCAGCAAAACCGGCGTTTTGTTTTACGTTTTCAGGCGAAAAGAGACAATCGCGAGGCGGGCACGAAGTGCGAGTCGTCACGCGTGAGGGGAGGAGCGCGAAAAAATTCTTGCCTGTACTCACGCTATTATTCAAGCTCTTACGCCCCCAGACACACCTCCGATCATCAACCAATACCAGTGCTCAAAAAAATGGGGGATGGCCTTTCCTGCAGGCCGCACCTGGGGCCAATATGAGAACGACCACCGGTGAGATCGTCCCACGGTTCAACAATGACTGAGGTGTAGGATATGGATGACAAATCATAGTAAAACTGCCACGAAGACATATGCCACCCACTCAGCATAAGGAAAATACTTGTAGATTCTACTCTGAATTCGCTCGAAAAAGATTGGTACGAGTGTGGTCGCGGTGTACCGTGGAAAACTCTTGCATATCAAATGTTTGGCATGTTAAGGAAAAATGTGGTATCACATAACTAAGGTCTATCAAGGCAGCCCTACTAATCACGTAGGCATTTATTAAGTAACAAATAATATCCTTACCATGAGACAGTTGTAATCCCCTAATTTGATTTTAAGCTCAAGTATTGCTATCAATATCAGTCAGAGAACTTGTACGATCTTCTATACTTTTGACGTAGGCTATATGTCGCTAGTCTGCGTGTGGTAAGATTTACCAGATGGTTGTCTAGCGTTTAAGGTAAATAATCTCCGAAAAGTGGTTGGCTGAGGTGGAACTTCACAATGTAAGCTCCTGCAACTCAACGCCAGTTTTTCCTTACAGGAACCGAGTTTTTGCGTCGTGAATTAGGCAACTTTGGAACTATTTTCCATGTCTGGTGACCTGCTCTGAAGAGAAACGCACTCGACATAATAAGCTGATAGAAATGCATCTTGTTGTATTGTTTTCAGATACTGAATGTGTTTGCTCGAGGAAAATAAATTCCGAGGAAAATATATTCCGAGCGATGCAATGATCACCCTTGACTTTTTTCGGCCGGAAAATTAGAGACGGCAGGGACTGCCGAGTAAACATTTCTATGAACTACTGCTGCCCAACTAACCGCGGAATATGCAAGGTCTTCTTCCCAAGAATAGATGTTCTTGATTGGCTGCATTGCTATTGCAGGACCAAATATTACATACAAGTGATGATTTAAGGATGTGATTTGAATCCAATAATAATAATAATAACAAAGGCCTTTATTAAGCACTCTAACCAACAAAACGTGTTTAGTTACAATGCCCTTAAGCAAATATAAAACTAATCAACTAACTAGATAACTAACTAACAAGAGAACAAACATCTATTAACAAAAGTCCTCTTGAAACGTTCAGTTCTCAGTACAAGCGGGAGAATATAATTATGGCGCCTCTTACGTAGCGTAACTATTGGTCGCCCTGGTGGCAAAAGGTCATCTAAAGCTGTTGTAAATCGCTGTCGGTGATCTTGGCCCACATCTTCTTATCTTTTAGAGTAATGATATTTTCAATAGAAAAAATCTCTTTACAATAACCAAGCTTAAAACGGCTGAGGCAGATTTCTTAGCTGAAATTCCGTTAAAAAGGCTGAGAAACTGGATAAGGGTTGAAACTTAGCACGCACTGCGCACCTGTAACACTATCCCATCTACCTTCCTCTGACCCATTCTCATCCTGGTTTTTCATATTCAGATGTTTTTCTCTTCCTTATTTCGCGAAAAGGATTGCTTGGTTTCGGTTGTTCATTTGATTTCAAAGCTTATTAAACTTTCACTGGGATGAAATGACTTCTTCACAGTTATATCTTAATGTATGATGTAGCATCACAGCCCCCGGTTAGCTCAATGGATAGAGCGCTGGACTGATGTGCGGGAGGTCGAGGGTTCGAGCCCCGGCCGGACCAACACACAAGGTCTTAAAATAATTGAGAAGAATATGCTGCCTTTCTATATCAAGAAATGGTTTAGATATTCTAGTCTTCTCGGATAGGGACGAATAAATGGAGGTCCCGTCTCCTGCAGGGTTAGGGGTAGGAGATGTTAATTTCCCACGCACGAGATTACTGTGTGATGGATGTCCTCCCCTGGGGTGGGATGGGTGGGTTGTTGTCTTGCCTTTCATACATGAGCCTCTGGCTCGGGCAATATGGGTAACCATGCCCCACGTTAAGACATTAAACTTTGATCACTATTACTATTACTGTGCTGATATTATTACTGATGTACCGTAATCAGAGCCGTTGAAGCCGAAATGATTCTGCAGATATTAATAGACCATATGTTGTTTTAAAATCAGTTAAGTGATAATGTTAACGATTGCAGTTTTTTTATTTTCCTCTCTTGTGCCCGCCTCGAATAGCCCTAGCTACTTGCGGGCCCAAGCATTGTAATTTTCCTTATTAAGCTTAAATAAAATTTGTTGTTGTTGTTGTTGTAGTTTGACTGATTCAGAAAGACAGAGATTTAGAACGTCAAAAACACAGACTAAACGGCAGACTCACTCGATATATTTATACGTGTCTCCTCTATAACAAAAACCACCACAACTCGCCAATTTACAATTCAAATTGTATTTTTAGCTGCGCAGGAAAAATGTCTGCCAGAGAGGGCATTAAATTGTTTTTCTTCCGTCCATGACGACCTAGCTGATCACGTGGTACGCTCCACCTTTAGCATCTTCATTTACTGAAAGGCGACGTCATCAGCCTCCGTGTGATAGAACGAGGCGTCTTCCACAGAAAGTAAAAAGCTGGAACGTCTTAATAGCTACTTTAAATAATTTTTTCAGAAGATTCCCCCTTCAATTGACATATGGGGAAATATGGCATGTTATCCTTTCACGGGCCGCCTCAGCTGCTCTTAAGGTTTTCAAAACAGCTTGCATCCATTTTACGAGCATTGCGTCCGGCTGTAGGGGAAAAGAAAGACGTAAATACATTATAAGATAGAACAAAACAACAACAACAACAACAACAAAAAGTTAAATATATAAAGTAACCTTCCCAGCATGAAAACGAATAGAAACGATGTGATGAAATCCATTTTACACAAACGCCCCAGCCGGACCAACACTCAAGGTCTTAAAATAACTGAGGAGAATGTGCTAGCTACCTTTCTATAATATCAGGAAATGGATAGACATTCTAGTCTTCTCGGATAAGGACGAATAAACCGTAGGTCCTGTCTCCTGCATTTATTAATTAGTTAGTTTGGTTAGGCAGGGGACGTTAAAGAAACCACTCACGAGATTACTGTGATGTGGTCCCGCCTGTTTACTGAGAATTTGGGGTTAGGTGTCAAATGGGACGAAAGCTCTGTTCCTTTCTCTTTCCATTCCCGTGGTGAATAAATGAAATTAAAATTAAAATTAAAAATCAGATAAGTAAAAATAACATGGCCTTGGTGTAAAATTAAGAGAAACCACACAAACTACATGTCACTCACAAAACTGTAAACTTTTCAAGAGTCCCCAGGGCTGTGGGTGAATCTGAAGTGATTATTTAAGAAGCCTGACTGTCAATGAAACCTTTACAATCCAGCGTTAATATTTATGATATTCTCCACACTGTTCTCTCTACATTTCCTATGAAACTGTCAAGGAGAATTTGTTTGTCAATCAAGAATTTGTTGGATTGGTGATTAGAATTTCCTTGATTCTCATTGGACCTTTACTTTTGATTTCAGGGTGATACTGTAAGGAGAAATTAGAACCCAGTCCCCCTCAGGGGTTTCTTTGAAATTAATTATGCCCATTATGTAATTTGGATTAATAAAGAGATAAGAATTGATAACAAATCTATCTTCTATAAAAATGTGCAGACTGTGTAATTATTTATTTAAATGATCTATTGTTTAGTTTGGATGATATAATTATGCCCTTGAAAACATAAAGAATACAGGGCTTGATTCCAATTTTTCGACATGGTCTGCCTTACAATTGTCTGTGGCTAAGGACAAGTTATCCTCTTTTCCACTGGTGGAATTTGATCCTATGACATTCACATACAATAATGTCGAATTCTACATGTACTCAGCTGAGTCAAAACAGCTCTATTCACTGATGATTATTGATAAAGCTAAATATCCAGGGAATAGATTAAAAACCCTGTCCGCCGATTTGGAACTTTCAGACCCATTGCATGAGGTATTCTTGATCTCCTATGTGGCAGGTGAAACTTATGTCTGGTCTTTTCAGTATAAATAATTATAATAACATTTTATTTACAAATACCAAATTATTTAAAATTGGGTTAATTGAGTCAAAGGTGTGTTCGTTCTGCGCAATTTTCAAAGAAGATTTATACCATCTCTTTTATCATAAAAGAGATGGTATAAGTCTTCTAAGTATGTGGTATAAGTCTTCTCTGGCATCTTTTCTGCATAATCATCACTTTCTTCCGCATAATATTGCCAAAAATTTCCACATGATTTTCTATTTTTTTCTGTACCCTATCAGATGGTCTGTTTATTACTGCTCAGTATGCATAAGCCTTTTAGAACAGGTTTACAATTGGTGCTCCAATTCTCCGAGTCAAAATCTGAACTTATCTCTAACAGAAATTATAATTGGCATTTTAAATAGAAATTACCTACTAAATTATCTGATAATGCTTGCCTGGTAAACTGTGTATATGGGAGTGTAGAAGAAATAAGTCACTTCCAAAGTTTAATTTGTTTCTATGCACAGTAGAAGCCAAGAAGGAGAGTGAAAGATGTATTACCTTAAGATATGAGAAGCTTCAAGATTTTAGAAAATGATAGAAACCATTATTATGAGAATTCTTGTTGTGATACTGTGTGGAGGAAATATGCATGTGGATGGTTCCTTGAAAATCTGCATTGTCTATTTTTATTATCAACTAACTCATGCTTCAAAATCTAATTGAAGTATTTGCACTGTGTCTGTGATATGTTGTGCTGTCTACCTCTCTAGTATATAATTATATTATAAGTTACAGTATTAACTGTAATAGGGATAGCATTGTGAGTAACGTAAATAATAATCATAATGAAAAAATAAACTTTAATTACAGCAGCTACAAATAATTATGTGGCCAACTTAGTAAGGAATTAAATGTAACAAGTATTCAGCACCATCACCTCAATATCACATCCCAGGACAGTATCAACAAACTCTGTACTTATGTCCAGAAGACATTTGGGGGATTGGACATACTGATAAACAATTCTGGTGTTTTGCTTATGGTGGGAACTTGATATGTTGTAGGGTATAGGCATTGGCCAATGTTTACTAGTTTTTCCAGACATTTCATTTATGATCAATAACCTCCATTTGGTGCAAAAATGTGTGCAGGTGTTTGTCTGTAGAATTCATCTGATTAGTGAGGAACAAAATGTTTTCCAAGAGTGAAGCTCAAGAAAAAAGTGTGAGCTTGTAATAATGTCAGTATGCCCTATTATCTTCAATTACATTTCAAACATAGGCTTTTCTCAAATCAAATGTTAGGTTTGAAAATTTATGAACATAAACTGAGAAAAATCACCAGTGCTCCCCAGTTTTAGTTGGGGCACACTCAGTCATACGATGCATTTAGACCAACAGCATTTGAGTGAAGCTACTTTATGAATTATAATGAATAAATTGTATAATTTCCACTGATATACTTAAATGAGGAAGAAGAGAAGGAAAATAAATAATGAGAAAATATGAAAAAAAATTGTTTTGCATTGATAAATTGAATTCATTCCAATACATTGGAACAGAATTAAATTAAAAACTAACAACCTGAATAAAATTGGAACATATTAACTTAAAAGAAGTTCAGACTTTCTCCTTGAAGCCCATCCTTTCTCTTAATTATTACAAATTTTAAGGTCTAATTCACAGCAGTACTGTTTCCAGCTTTGTTATTATTTAAACAACAAAGGCTTGAGGAGGGCTTTAATATCCAGGGGGTCATGGGGCTTAAATAACCAGATCTATGCATGTATTTTCTTGTTCACAGGTAGATAGGCCTATAACTAGGGGCCAGGGTTAAACAGTTGCAAGTGGCAGTTCATATTATCCCCTCCTCCTTCCACTATAGAATTTTTATTTTTACCTGCTAGAAGCAGTTCTTTACATACGAAACAAATCCAATATGTTGTCCTTTGCATCCAAACTTTCTCTGGAGGTCATTTCTGTCAGCAGTATTCATTATCACTTCAATCTGCCATTAAAAATATCAGCATTTCATTATCTCATGCTCTATAAAAAAAAAGTCATTCCGATGACTGGAATAGGCCACTACATGCATGTACCCTGTTGTTTATTATAATCATGGAGGGGAGTGCTGTACTAGCAACTTAAACATTGAATTCATTAGAATCAATATGACTTCCCTACATAACTGTAACATGACTGGTGATATTGAGCAACCATGTCACAATTCCTGCTTACTTAAACTTTGCTGAATGAACTTGCTTTGTTTCTTATTTAGAATAATGGCCGCAAGATTTGTTGTGGTGTGGTGAGTAACGAAGATGTAAATGCATTTTCCCAACAACAACAAGAAGAGAACAACAAATTTAAGGAAAATGCTCTTTGATCTAAACATTATCAATTCATGAGTTTCTTGACACATTTTGTTTCTAGTACGTCAATGTATTATACTGAAGGAGGAATAAATTCATTTTGTCGATTTCTCGCCTCACTTCGTGGCCGATATCAAGGGAAGGAAAAATGGCTGCTACTTTTCGAAGGAAGGATTTTGATTGTTTAAAATAATCGCCTAAGTTTCGTGGTGCATGTCGTGACTAACGAAGAACAAAACCAAAACATCAAAGGGTTGGTCCATGTTTGAGGTTCAGTCCCTGGACTTGAGGTCATGGCTTTGTCCACCAACCTATTGCTTGGTGATCAGTTTTTTCCACATTTGTTAGAGGATGAGTACGTAATGGTTCCAATAAGATACATTTCATAGACATTGACTCGGTTGAAAGTCTCGTTAAAACCTCTCACCTGTCGAAGTACAAACGAGAATTTTCATCCCGGAGGGTGGAAGTTACTGCACACATCCGATGTACAAAGTGAAGAGGAGAATCCCCTTTTTTAGAACAGGTTTTCAAATGTAGCACGGCTGTCGAACGAACCGTCCTGACTTTACAGTGCGACATCAATTTTTTCAGCACTAAATTCACGGCTGTCCACCATTTCGAGTGCGGTTCCTAGGAAACTGGGTCGAGAGGTAGTCACGGCCAATCAAAACTAAGAAACCGCGTTCAAAGAGATCTCTGCTCTTGATTGCAAAATCTGGATTTTGATTTTGTAATTTGGAATTTGGATTTTGCGGTAAAACAAGAAATCCAAAAACGAGATACGACGCTGAGAAAACATGGATTTCTATGTCTCACAACTTTTGGGAAATCTAAAGAGGGATTTGCAACTTACTACGGCTGTTCTAGGTGGGGTCTCTATGGGTTCACCGATAGCTGTAGAACGGCAAAGATATCAGCTTTCATGTATTGGCTCTGGAATCTTTTAAAATTGAAATCTACCTTAAGGAAGGATTTTCAACGTCGAAATCCGTTGGTGCTTTGCATGTTTTACTAAAAAATCCCAAATCTGGAATTTCAAATCTAAAAATCCGGATTTCCTGATCGAAAGCACCACGCCGACTCCCCCTTCAGAGCCGTTTTCTCGATATTCCACAAGTATTCGCAGTTATTTAACTCTTGAATAGAACTAGGATTATTTTAATAAAGTCATTAACTGAAGGCAGAAAACAAAACGCCTTTGGCTTTTCGAATATTTTATCAAGGTTACCTACGGCTGCGAGTTTCTGTAAAATCCGTTCAATTATGTCTCCACCCTCTGGGACACTTTCTCACTGACAATAACACTTGAAATAATCAAGAGAAAATAATTGTGATTATTTCCTTTCGAAATATTTTAATCATGCCCATGATTCAATTTAATCAACACCTCAAAGTGATGTGAGCAAATAAGATGGGCTAGTTATATTAAAAAGAACCGATCCAGTTACTACAGACTTGCCTCAATATTCACAAATTGTTTATAATAATAATAATAATAACTTTTATTTCTATAGCGCTCTTATCCTATGTTCAAGGCGCTTTATAACACTGTGCGGGGTACTTTGTCAGACTGCCGGTGGCAGTTTATAATCAACAAAGGCGAATATTTTTTTTGTTTACAGTTGCCCCTCCTCCCAATTCCCAGTAAACAGGCCAGACTACATCACAGTGAACTCGTGATGTGGGTTCTTTAACGTCCCCTACCTAATCAAATTATCTAATTAATAGATGCAGGAGACGGGACCTACGGTTTATTCGTCCAGCGCTCTAATCAATTGAGCTAACCGGGAGGCGGTTTGATGACAACTGTCAAAAGACGAGAATGCTGTCTGCTCTCCTTAAAGAAAAAAAAATCCGAGACATTTCTGTCTTCACTTTTAAAAATACGTCGAATAATTAACAACGCTATTATCGTGTCTTCAGATCTCAAAGAACAAAAAACACAATCAAGAGGTAAGAAACGGCCTTTTTTCAAAATCAAATCAGTAATCTGGCTGCAAACCATTAATTCGCGAAAACCACATCGAGTAGTTCACAAACAGCTGCTACTCTGACCATAGGAAAAAAAAAAATTATTTGCGTCAATTAACAGAATGTTATTTGTAGCATCTAAATGTTCAGGCAGATCATACTTGGAGTTACAAAGCGTAGTCAATGTTGTTATTTCATAATGATGTACCTTGTACTGGTTGGGATAAAAATTATATGGTTTTTGAAGCATATTTTTTTTCCTTAACTGAAGGTGCCAGTGACACTCGGGCGATGGAATTTCAATGCAGCTGATATCTCCGTGCTGGTAAAGGAAATCTGAAGAGAAAATTCCCTCCAGAACAGGGCCCCTCTTCGCATATTTTCAAACACAAACACGAACGATTCACGGAAAGGTAATATGAAAGCAATTATTCTTTGGACAATGCTGTGACGTAGTCGTAGATTGAGCATCAAACCATAAAAGCCAGAGAGATTAAGTTAAAGAAGTTATACGCAAATGAATGAGGGTGTTACACATGAAAAGACTACCCAGAGATCGTGAAGTAATGATATTGATTTATTCATAAATCAAAACCTTTTTGGTTTAAAATCCGACAATAGATCAAAGGCCTCAGTTGAGAGGAATAGCTCGGGCAATCCATGAGGGAGCTTCTTAATCATTGTTCAAATGAATATGTGAATTAACAGTTTGTCAACCTTCTTCTTAGCCATTGCTAAATTAACGACGCCGATTTCCCAGACACCATCTTTGTGCCCTGAAAAAAAAAAAAATTAAATTCAGTCACAAGTTTAATAGCCCTGTAGCATGTATATTGATCTCCTACTCTACTGTACTCGTGCAAGTCGATGGGGCGAGTATTTCTTCCTTCTCCTCAAGGCAAAAACATACTGTGGCCCATAGACGACAGGCTATCCACTTTTTAAATTCAATTTCATCGCGCTATAAATTTCATTTATCGCTCGATAAAAGCAAAATATGGTGCGAGAAATCGAAATCATATCGTGATAAGTGAAAAACTATGGCGCAATAAATTCTAAATTATCGCGCGGTCGATTCTTTATGGGCATCTCACGATCCTGTGATACGCGTTATTGACCACGCTTGAGGTCAAGATGACTGGATGTTGGCCCAGTTCTTTTTCAGCGTTTTTATGCACTGAGACGAGGTTGAGGTCCATAAAAACAAAATAAAAGAACGAGGATAATATCCAGCCATCTTGACCGAACAAGCTTGGTCAATAAAGGATTCAGTATATGGAAAATTTATTTCGCTTTGAAATTACTAAGACTCAATAATGACTTGTTTATTTCGAGAGCCGGGAAAGAAAGCCAACTGTGTTTGTAGCACAATGTGCCCACGAGGCTCGTTTAATTCTAACTTTGTTTTGATTGTTTCTTCTGTCGCTAATAGCGACTTCGTCGCCAACACTGTCCAAAAGTTACGAAGTTTAAAGTCCGCCCCACCCTCTTTTTCTCTTATGCGGGATCAAAGCGGGCAGTCCTGAGCGGGTAAGATAGGCCCATCTTGCCCTGCCCGCTCGGGTAGCCAATCAGACTCATAGGATTCGCGTCATCTTCCCGCTGGTGCTGCCAGCCATATAATAATTAAATAATCGCGCGATAAAGAAAAATTTATTGCGCGATAAAATGTGGCATGTCCTCTGTAGGCCAAGTTTTCCAGACAGTTTTTTGAAGAAAATGGGGTCGTAAAACAAATCACCTCCGTCTCGGTTGAAAACAGCCCAAAGAAAGAATAACCTTCGTGAGCGCATTTTTCGTTTCTATTTTTTTTGGTCGTTCGAGACAGGAAGATTTTAGTCTTTTTCTTCAGCCAAAGTCCACCAATAGAGCTAAGCTAAGCCCATGATCAGTCATCTTGAGCTCCGCTCTACCAGCGAACTATAGCTACAGATTAAATCCAATCTTGAACTTATTTCGAGGCAGTTTCCGCTTTCTCTCCTTCTTGGTATTTTTGGAATATTCCGACAGCGCGACAGCGTGACATTCCGACAGCGTGATATTCCGACAGCGCGACAGCGTGACCTGATCAGTTATTAAGTCACGTTTAAGAGACCTTGAACTTGACACTGGGATTGACGAGGACTCTCTTTCGGAGTTGAGTTGAGTTTTGTGACCTTTTCGCACCATGACTTTGTTGATTGTTTTGATTGAAATGCAAGACTTTACCAAGGCTTTATTTTCATTCAAATACTTACGCAACGTAAACATATATTTCATTTTTGTTGGAGGAGTTTACACTGTAGCCTCTCTATCAGAAAAAGCCGGATTTCTTATTTCACGTTAATTTTCCTAAAGGAACAAAGTTTAGTAATCATAGAAATTAAAAAGAAAATGACTAGCTAGGTAGCAGGAACGTGGGTAGTGCTTTATGTAATCCATACAAAATCTTTTGGTCGATTACTACGCTAATAGAAAACCTCATTAGCCACACGTGCCTGATTGTCGAGAGAGCTTGTCAACAGTCCCCTAACGGCAGTTGGAATTAACTCCGAATGAAGTAGCTTATAAGGGAGTGGTAAGGAAGGGGGAGCGCCCTCTTCCTTACCCATTCCCCGTCATCGCTGTTTTTCCTCCCGCTTTCCTTTTCGTACCGTCTTCGACTTAAGAGCCTGTTCAGATGCTACTGTCGATCAGGCAAATGTTATAGATTTTCTTCAAAAAATTGAATTACTTCAAAACGATCCAGAGATTGGCACTATCTTTTCGCAACCTCCACTTATTTCATTCAAACGCGACAAAAACATAGGCAACTTTTTGGTCACAAGTTCATTCCAAACTAATGACCAACCCGGCACTTTTAAATGCGCTCGCACACGATGCAAAACTTGTCCCTTCATTCACAACGCTGAGAAAATATCGGAACCCATGCGATCCATTAAGATCACCGATCACTTCAAGTGCACCTCCGCCAACGTTATCTATTGCATAACTTATTGCAAAAAGTTATACATCGGCGAAACAGGAAGACGACTAGCTGACCGATTCCGAGAAAACCTTCGCGTCGTGGAAAGGAATGGCAAGGACGCATCTAAACCAGTCGCTAGACACTTTAATTTACCTAATCATTCTAAACAACATATGGCTATCTGCGGTCTTTCCTTACATTTACGCAACACGGAAAACAGTAAAACTCTTGAACTAAAGTTAATCTTTCAAATCGGCACTCTTAATCCCACAGGTATCAACGAACGCTTTTCATTCCACTAATTTATTCGTGTTTTTCTCGTTGCCATGTTCCCACCAATGGCGTTGCTGCGCTTTCTGCATATAAAACCACATACAACCCACAATTCCTCCATTCGCTCTGACGAAAGGGTAACGCTCGAAACGTCAGCTTTTTCATTCGTTACGGTGGCCAATTTACTATTTCAAATTAGTTGATATAACCAATTAAGCATGAAAAAAGCCCTGCGAGGTTTAGTTCTTTTTTGTATATATAGATCAGTAATATGTGTCTAATTAAGCAGAAAAGTTATTGACTTTAATAGTGGCTCATTAGTTCACACCAACCTGCTACTCGCTTGTTTAGGCCTAGCATCTTCTGTAGTAATTTTCTGTAACGTTTCCATTTCTTCAGTCATACAGTCCACTTTGTTCTTACATTTCCCCATGGCTATTTCCTGCTTTGCCTGTTTCAGCAACACATGTTGAGTTGATTTACACATGTCCAAGAGGGAATACAACTGTTTTTCATCCTCTGTGAAAGTATTTTCAATATATTACAATAAACAGTCATAGGGGCAGTTCTGTCTGTTTCGGTTGCCCAAGCTCAGAGTGTTCAGAATCGATCAACTTTCCAGAGTAAAAAATGATACCGAGGGTACTGCTTTACTGCGCTCTATAATTTGTCTGTAGAACTTGTGACACTGACCTTAACAAACAAGATGCAAAAGAAAAAACAGAGCAACAGAGCTCATTGATGCCGTCGGTTATCAGTAGACAGAATCCTCATCGACAACTTAAAATATTTTTGGCACTTCTAACGGGCTGTTTTAATATCTTTCGTTCTGGGTTTACCCAAAGCGTTGAAACCTCTACAAAGCAGTGCCTATTTTCCTTTTTGTCGAGAAAAAGAGTGAAATGGAGGCGAGACTTACCAAGTGACGTCCTTTTTTGTTCTCCGAAGTTGGCGATCCTCTGCGGATATACCTCCTTCTCTCACTCCACTGCAACAAGACCACATAAGTAGAGAAGACAAGAAAAGTAGTACCTCGTCAGTAAAGTGTTTTAAAGACGAGTGATTTTGAAAGATGGTTAAGTTGCGAAAACGTTCCGACCACGTTTCCGTTATCACGAAGTTCAAGTAATGATGATAATGATAATAAGATAATAATAGTCATGATAATCATGATAATAATGGTTAAAATCCTAATAATAATTGACCACTCCCCCAATGAGGCTTTTCATTGCTAATAGTGACAAATTGTAAATAAACTTTCATTCTAACACCTCGCGCAAATACACTTTCGAAACACTTCAGATTCGAAGTCTAAATGGCCTCCTCCAGAGGGCCAGGTTCGCATCACTAGATTTTTTTATCAAAAAATGTCGTCACGATATTAACAAACTTAAATTCAATCGTAGCACGAAATTTTCCAATCTCTCCTTTGAAGAGCGGTCACCACTAGAAAAACCTAAAAAAAAGCAGAGACATTGTTATCAAAGCAGCCGACAAGGGCGGCGCATTAGTTGTTTGGAGGACTGATCTTTACCAAAAAGAAGCTTTGCGGCAACTTTCTGACACCTCTTTTAATCAAAAGTTTGACAAAGATCTCACTTTCACTAATCAAAACGCCGTCAAAAAGACGATTAACGAACTGAACTAGACAAGCTAAACAAGAATTGCCGGCCACAGCAAAAAATCTCATCATTACCACTCCTAGAACTTCTTCTATTTAATTTTTCTCTAAAATTCACAAACCTAACAACCCAGGTCGACCCATTGTCTTGGCTCGCAGTTGTCCCACCGAACTTCTTTCCAACTATTTAGACAACATTATGGCTCCCATCGTCAAAACTTTACTATCATATATCAAAGACAGCCAAAACGCTCTTCAAATTTTTCGCGACCTTAATTTCCTCGGCCAAGGCAAACTTCTTTTCACTGTGGATACTAGATCTCTTTATACTGTCACTCCCAATGACGAAGGTCTTCTGGCCCTCAAACATTTTTTTCATCAACGCATTGTTAAGGAACCTAGATCTGAAACACTACTTCACCTAGCAGAACTACTGCTTACACTCGACTGTTTTTCATTCGGGGACAATTTTTTTAAACAAACCAATGGTGTAGCCATGGGTACTAAAATGGAACCCAGCTATGCCAATCTCTTTGTAGGTTTTGTCGAATACTAATTTTTCAGCCAATAAATGGCTGAAACCTGAACTCTGCAGTCGCTATATTGACGACTGTATCGGCGCTTCCTCCTCTACCCCGCAGAGAGGAGGAGGAAGAGCAGGAGGACGAGGAGGAGGAGGAGGAGGAGCAGGAGCACGAGCAGTAGCAGTAGTAGCAGTAGCAGTAGCAGTAGCAGTAGCAGTAGCAGTAGCAGTAGCAGTAGCAGTAGCAGTAGCAGTAGCAGTAGCAGTAGCAGTAGCAGTAGTAGTAGTAGTAGTAGTAGTAGTAGTAGTAGTAGTAGTAGTAGTAGTAGTAGTAGTAGTAGTAGTAGTAGTAGTAGTAGTAGTAGTAGTAGTAGTAATAGTAGATACTTTTATTTAGCTAGGGTAACTCCCACAGTTACAAAAACTGATATCCTTAGAGGCCCTAGATAAAAGAAATATAAAAATACTCAAAACTAATCCTAACTAAGCTAATAGAAGAAAAATCCTAAAAAAGAGGTTAAAGTTTATTACAAACTATTCATAAAAACTACAAATTACGATTAAAAACTTTACATCCATGATAATAAAAAGCTTTTTTTTGTACATTCTAGTTTGATGGAGGGAAGACGGAGATGATTACTTTGCCGCGTCTTTCTCTGTATGATATCTCTATTAAAATAAAAGTAGTCCATTAAAAATTGTGGGCAGCGCTTATCGAGACATTTCTTCACAAGGTTTAACGTGTGAATCTCCCGTCTAAGTCTCAGCGTATCATAATTAAGGTGAGCTAGCGCTTCATCACTGCTGTTAGTTTGCATGATAATCCTTGCCGTACGTCTCTGCAATTTTTCTATATTATCAGCATTCGTATGGCCGCAACAGTTCCAAACGGCATCACAATAATCAAGAACAGGAAGAATAAATGATCTACAAATTATACCAGCAGTATGCATACTAATGCTACGCCCGGTGCGGCCAAGAATTCCTATTCTCTTACTAACTTTGCTTATTACATAATTTACGTGTGTGTTCCACGAAAGCGACTCATCCAAGATTACACCAAGGTATTTATACTCAGCAACCCGTGTTAGCTCCTTGCCATCGATATTCACAGAGAGATTAGCATTTGCTAACCTAGAGCCAGTACAAAATAAAACACATCCAGTTTTGCCTTGGTGAATAAAAAGACTGTTGTCTAAAAGCCAGTCATTAACCTTGGGAAGTTCACTGGTAAGTGTACTACTTATTTCTTGGGCATTACTAGCGGTGAAATACATAACTGTATCATCAGCGTACATCAGAATCTGGCATCGTTTTAGAACTATAAGCAGATCGTTGACAAACAGGACAAAGAGTAAAGGGCTAAGAATTGACCCTTGCGGGACACCCGAGGTAATAAGACCTGGATCAGAGTTTTCTTTACCAAAACTTACGAGTTGTTTTCGGTCTGTCAGATAGTTTCGAAACCAGTCTGACTCAACGTCCGTAAGTCCATTAAAATGACTCTATTTTGCTATTAAGTATTTCGTGATCAGCAGAGGAGCTAATTCAGTATACAACCGCAGTCAATTCCTTTGAACCAGCCCTAAAATATACCTAGGAAATTTCCGACAGTTCTTTGTCCTTTTCAGACATCAAAGTTTCAATTAAAGAAAATGGTATATGCACTAGTGTGTATCACAAACCTACAAACTCACACTACTTTCTGTATTCATATTCGCACCCATCTCATGTCAAGAATGCCATTCCCTTTTCTCAGTTTCTAGGACTTCGTCGTTTATGTAGAGATGTCACTGTGCCAGTTTTTCGAAAAAAACCTGGTTACCCTGTTTCTGTCGTTCAAGTGAGTCTTCACCGCGCCCAACTTATTGATCGACAGTCAGTACTACAAACGTCACAAAAGGAAAATTCCGACTGCATCCCTTACCAAAAAGATAACCATGAAGTTTACTTTAAGTATAGTACAAGTATACTGCATCAATAATAGTTATACTGCAATCATACTTCAATGGTACTGCACTTACTTAAGTACAGCTGCAGTACCATTTTTGAAGTACACTTTAAGTATACTGTTCGAGTGATTATCATTTTCCTTGTTGATGATGTAGGGTATAAGTATACTTGAAATCTCTCACACAAATGTAAATTATGGTCAGGTCTGATTAAGTAGGAAAAACTCTACTGAAAAGGTACCGAATTGCCTCAGTTGAAATAGCAGTGTCTTTTCATGTATCTGTTTCCTAATTTTCCGCGCAGTTATATTTGTTTGTTAATAGTTATCAACGACCGCTGTTAATTCATTCCATTAATTCATTCTTGTTTTCTCGTCACCATGTTCTTACCAATAGCATAGCTCCACTTTCTGCATATAAACACACCCACACCCCACAATTCCTCCATCCGCTCTGACATTAAGGGATAACGCTCCAAACACCAGCTTTTTAACTCTTTTGCAGTGGCCAATTTATAATTTCAACTAAGCTGATAAAACCAAATTACCATGTTACACCCACTGACGCAAGCACCACAGCTTCTTTAGAAACTACTACCTTTATTCCTTAATTTTCACATTTAGAAAATGGGGGAGAATGTATGTTGAAGTTATACATGTTTTTACTCAGGCTGTTTGAAAGATGCATTTAGTAAGGTCAAATAAAAAATTTAGAGGAGGCATCTTTCTTTTGGTCAGGTTGATGAACCGCAGTAATAAACTAAACACTTCTACTGTCAGAAGTCAGATGATGTTGTCATTAGTAAGCTAATGGAAAGAAATTAGTGGAGGACCCAATTTTGCCAATTAATTTAGTTGCAACTGAGGCATTGTGAGTGAGTAAGTTAGTTGATATTACACATGTCATGGTTTTTATTAAATTGTTTTTCACTGCTACTCCTGAAAATCATTTCAACAGCTGACTATGTGTTTACTCTTTCATCACCTCTTCAGCAAGAGTTATTGGAGGCTTGATGCTCATCACCATTTTAAGGATTTTCACAATTTTGAAAGGAATTGAATTAAGAAATGATCTTTCCTAAGATCATGTTAAACTTAGACTCTTGAAACCTTTTTAAATGGTTCCAAAGGTTGTTCTTTGTAGAAATCCAGACAAGTGCAGCCAAATCATCTATTTTTCATTAGCCGACATTGTGTCATCTCTATAAAAACAAAACAAAACTAAACTAAACTAAAAAAAAAGAAAATAAAAACACGAGGGAAATGAATTCAATTTTTCATATCCTATAATTAGCAAATGGTGACTGGTGAACAAGTGGTTCAGTTATTAACGAAGATATACTAATTTCTCATGACACAAATTTCATTAGACCAGCAGATGAAATTCAAGCAAAGAAATGATCCTCACAAGTAGACTGTAATTTCTTATAAGTAATTGCAGAAAAGAAACCTGAGAAAACATTCAGGCCTCAATGCTAAGTGTTCCTGAAACAGTTATTAAAACAGGGCAAGATAGAATTTTCAAATTCTTGTGGAAAAATAAAAAAGATGAAGTAAAATATGGTGGTGTGAACTTCCCAAATATCCACTGTGGTAAAATCACCACACTTGAGCTGGTTAGGCAGGTTTCTAAATTTCACATATGAGACCTGGCAAGCTATCCCTAATAGTTATTTTAATAAATATGGAGGATTGTCTTTCCTATTGAAATGTAATTACAACTCTAAGCACTTTGACAAGAAAATGCCTCTTTTTTTATAACAAGATGTTAGACTAACATTTCAAGTAATTACGCAGGGGTTATCCTGATGTTTACAATTATAGTGAATTTATTCTTTGGAACAATAAAGAAATTACAATAGAGAGCAAATCAGTATTTACTGGAAATATTTGTTTGGAAAAGTACTAATATTATATAGAGACAGTAAGTTCTTATCTCTAGAAAATTTTCAAAGGTAATATAATGTTGAACCAAACTATTAAAAATTTTCAACTTATTGCTGCAATCCCAAACTATTTGAAGAGAAAAGCACAGGCATTAACTGCTGTAACAAACAGAAATATATTAGACAAATGGGATATTTTCTATCAGTCTAAAAACAAAGTTATCTCTAACTAAATGTAGATGTAAAGATTACCACAAATTACTTCAAGAAAAGATTGGGACAGAACCTACTGCCGTTAAAAGATGGTCAAGACATTTGGTGAGCTTTGACTCTGGTTGGAAACAGATCCTACACAATTAAAACTTACAAAACAACAAGTGACAAAAAGCTAAGAGGATTTGGTTATAAGGTTTTCCCCAGAATATATTGTCGCTAATAAGGAACTCAAGCAATTCAAAATCAGAAATGATGACTAATGCTTTCAATGCAAAAATCCTGATTCACTAGAACACACCTTCTTGGTCAGTGCCCTGTGAGTATTCAATTCTATCCAGAAATCATATAGTGGTTCAATATTTTTAATAAAACCCACATAGATTTATCTGTTGACCAAATTTTACTTCAGATTTACCCCCCTCCTGCCATTAGCGATATTACCTCCGACACCGACTGGATTTGCTTATCCTATTAACAAAAGATACAATCATAAACAGTGGTAAAAATAATGAGAAAGATCTTAATAAGTTACAATTTATACAAGGAAAATTGAGAACTTTATCTAAGGTAGTAAAATGCAAATTAATATTGTCAACAAACCTTTTTTTTTGCTTTTTTGTTCAGATCATGCGTTATTGCAAAATAATAATATCTGAATGAAAAAAAGAGATGTGAATAATGTAAGAAAAGTAATGTAATTGCCAGTGGTGTACTGTAAATACCATATTTAACTAAGTAATGTAAACATTATAATTAGCCATAAGTGATATAGTATAATTTATTGTTATTAGTCAGCACTCTAACAATTGGCTTGTTAGCTCAACTGGTAGAGCGCTGCACTAGTATCGCAGAGGTCAGTGGTTCAAATCCCGTACAGGCCTGATTTTTTTCAGGTCTGATTTTTGCTATTGCACAAGTAGCACTTTCTACTGCGAGGATCGTGCATCATACGTATCTATAGCCGCAGTTCAAAATATAATTATGAACTTAATTCATATATTCATCGTATCCGATTTATCATCACGGGTTTATTATGAATCAACTTAATGGCCTGCTCCCTAAGTTGGCTTGTTAGCTCAATTGGTAGAGCGCGCTGCACTAGTATCACAGAGGACAGTGGTTCGAATCCCGTACAGGCCTGATTTTTTTTCAGGTCTGATTTTTGCTAGCGCTTTCTACTGTGAGGATCGTGCATCATACGTATCTATAACCGCAGTTCAAAATATATGAACTTCATATAATCATCATATCCAATTTATCATCATGGGTTTATTACAAATCAACTTAACAGCCTGCTCCCAGTTGGCTTGTTAGCTCAATTGGTAGAGCGCTGCACTAGTATTGCAGAGGTCAGTGGTTCGAATCCCGTACAGGCCTGATTTTTTCTTTTCCGGTCTGATATTCGCTATTGCATAAATAGCACTTACTACTGCAAAGATCGTGCATCATACGTGTCTATAACCGCAGTTCAAAATAAATGAACTTCATATATTCATCATATTGTTATTAGTGCAAGTTAAAGCAGCATTGTAAGTAATGTATTGTATTGCAGTGTACTGTTGAGTACTGTAAAATTTCATTAAAAAATAAATAAATAAAAAAGGAAAACTAAAAAAAAAAAATCAGATGATTAAAAAAAAATAAAAAAATAAAAAAAATTCAGGCATTGAAAGGATTTGAACCCCTGCCTTCAAGATATTAGTTGGGCAGTCTACTACCAGCTGTCAGCTATAACGCCACATGTTACTGGACAAAATTTAGAGGCAAATCTTAATCAAAATTTTCAATAAATAATTCAATTTGAGCTGCAGATGAAAATTCAGCAAAGAAATGGCCCTTGCAAATGGACTGGACGTTTTAGTAACCAAGAGAGAGAACTCAGCTAAGAAGCCAGGTTCAGTAAAAAAACTAAGAACAATTACTAAAAAGGAAAGATTTTCAATAAGGGTTATCATAGAGATGCCCAGCATTACTACTGAAAGCTTAATCCAATATGATTCAAATTACTAAAAAACTTTGTGTTCTATAATAAAAATGTGGTTGCCATGACACCAACACATGAGAATTGTAACAGTGAGAAACATTAAACAGTGATAAGAGTTTCCATCAGAAAGTCAACCCATAGAACTTAAAATGTAGTGTTTACGGCGACCAAAATCTAAATTCTCAAGTTTAAGGGCGTGTCGCTCCAAAGGCGGTTAACAAGGTGTTTGGGACTATTTTACTGATCGAAATGACAACCCAAAGTTGACTGTTTGCACGAATCTTTATTCTTGAAAGGCAATCGACCACCAACCACAATCAATGACGAAAATAATGATTATTCTGAGAGTCAATCAATCTATCGAACGATCGATCATAAACTGAAACAACAATACAACGAAGTTCTATCAATCTAACGAAAAGCCGCGGAATACATGATCAAAGAATCGCATGTTAAATACTGGGCTCTAAAGTCTATAACAAGATTAACAATACAAGTGAAACAGAACAAAGGTTTGGAAAGAAATTAAAAGAGTTTTGATGACTGATAAACAGCCCATTGTTCTATCTAATTGATGGGCGTTCACTGACTCGCAAATTGGCACGAGTTTGGCCTTTAAATCTTAAATCTATACAGATCGTTGCAATATTTGTTTGTATATATTGTCGCCCAACACTGAAAAGACTGGAGAGGGAAAAACAAAGTTACAAAGGTACTCACATATCGGTCCCGCTTGTGCCAGAGGTTGAGAAAATGAAAGGGCGAAAGTTTACCAAGGCTATTCAAAATTTACGAAGAACTGATTAGAAGGGCGCTAAATTTGCCTTTTATATGCGCGTGTATGGTGACGCTGAAAGGTCCGATTACAAAACCAATAGAAATACAGAAAAACAGATAAGCATTGTAACTATGTGGCTATCTAAGATCATTCTGAAATTAGTGAACTAATCAATAATCAATCAAAAAATGCTAATGTCCTTCACAACTAACATGTATTGTAAATGGTACAGGAGACAAAGCACTATTAGATATGGTGCCAATTATGCTAAAGCAATCTAAAATTGTGGAGAAAGAAATTAAGATGAGACAACAGAGCTGTCTGTCTGAGCCTATGTACAACTGTACAGCATATCTGTCACCATTTTGATCCCTAATTCATTCTTCTATGTTGTTTTATTAGTGACTGTTTTTTTTTTTCCTTGGGTAACATTGATGCTGATGTACATGCATATATTGCAGATCAGTTTATTCACATTATAGTGACTTTGAACCCCAAAATGTAACAAGTATGTCTGTTTACAAGAACTATGCTGAAAACAATACCATTAATACTCAGCGTACTAACATCATAAAACTACTCACTCAGGTTTAATTAATAGTCTGGGCAAATACAACTTTGTAAGGGGTTTTAGGAGGGCTTATAAATAAAGGGCCTTACAAACACAGTGTATATATCTGAGGGGGCTTAAATTAACCAGAACAGAAACACTGATACAAGCTGTAGCAGCACTCATCAAAATATGTTTTACATTATTTTGAGAAACTGCATTCATGACGATTTGAGTTAATGAATCTCTTGATACATTTTGTTTCTTGTACACACTGTACATCAATACATATATTGTTTTGTTGTGTAGTATATATCACTGAGTATTTTGATAAGTTGCACTGTATTTTGACAAGCCTATAGGGCAGGTCAAAATATAAACAATGAGTAAAAATTCATTCATTCATGCGATATTTGTACTCACCTCTGTACGTTATTTGTACTCTACAAAGCACAATTGCATAATAAATATATCTCATCCGACCTTTTTTTGTGTGGTATTGCGGAGTATTTTTACGAGTTGTGCTATATTTTGATAAGCCCATAGGGCGAGTCGTTTTACAAACAACGACTAAAAATACTCAGTGATACTACACAAAAAAAAGTTTAATAAGAGATTATTATCCAACACGCCAAATGGTTGTTTCAGTGTGGGCGAATTTCGCGGATATTTCAGGAGTACAAATATCGCGTGATATCTGTACTCGTCTCGCGCGTTATTTGTACTCTAGCACAATTGAATAATAAATGTAAAACTATATATATAAGGAGGTACCACGTTAACTAATTTTGTCGATTTCTCACCTCACTTCATGAACGATATTGATGAATTTTGAATGTTTAAAATAATCGCCTAAATTTCGTGGTGTTTGTTGTGACTAACCATAAACAAAACGAAAAAATAAAAAAGGTTGGTCTATGTTTGAGTATAGTCCAACGAGGTTAGGTAAATGGACTGGAGGTCATTGTTTTGTCCACCAATCCATTGTTTGGTGATCAGTTCTTTCAGCATTTGTTAAAGGATAAGCACGCAGTGGTCCTAATAACATACATTTCATAGACATCGATTAAGTTAAAAGTCTTGTTAAGACCTCTCACCTGTCGAAGTATAAATTCGAATTTTCATCCGGGAGGGTTTGAAGTTACTTCTCACATTCGATGTACAAAGTGAAGAGGAGAATACTCTTCTTACAGAAAAGGTTGTCAAATGTAACACAGCTGTCGAAACGAACCGTCCTGATTAAACAGTGCGACATCAATTACTTTCAGTACTGATCCAAAGCCGTGCGCCATTTTGAATGTGGTTGCTAGGAAACTGAGTCGAGAGGAAGTCACGGCCAATCAGAAATAAGAAAGTGCGTTCAGAGAAATCTTTGCATTTCACTGGAAAATCTGGTAGTTTGAAATCCAGGTTTCGGATTTTATTAGGCTGATTCCCTGGGTTTTGCACCGGGCAAGCTTTTCTGCGCATAACATTGTGACATCCAAGATGGCGGCCGTTCTTCCCGACCTCGAGGTGTGAAGAAGAGATCCCTGCAATGGCGGCCGATCAAGGTAATGGCGTTGCGTGCACAACAATTCGGATAAATTAGGTACAATTTTACCCTATATCTTCAAATGTCTATGATAATCAAGGCACACGACAATATATTTTTTCATTTCTTTATTTATTTCGGCAAAAATAGTGGCAAAGTAGCGACTGCTGGCTTTTTTATTCTACTCGCAATTTTGCGACTCCTCGGGAATAGTTTTTTAGTCGCAAACATAAAAAGTAAGTCATAAATGCGACTGTATTGGTCACAATTTCGAGCCCTGAGAACAGTGTTTTTTTTTTTATCATGAGCCTCTTTATTACCTACATTAGTACCTACTTAAGAACTGTACTCAATATTAGCAATACTGTGTTCTTGCAGTGACAAGGCCTTACGAACCAAGAGCATGTGGGACAGGGAGGATTGTGATCACTCTGTGAAGCTATGTTTCAGCAGTATGGCCTGACATGCGGACAAGTATGTTTTAAGGACTATTGCAAGATATTAGTGAGGTTCATTTTGATCAAAATTCAAACTTTAAGTGGTATTAAGAGAATTTTACGGGGTGATCATGTGGAAAAAATCACAGAAAAAATAATGAGGAATCTCTATACTCTCAGATATCACTATGAACTGTTAGTAGTTTTATGACAATTCCATGAATTTCTAGTGAAAAACCAATTAAGATCATTTCATGGCCCATGAATACTGCAAAATGAAAATTCATGGGGTTATTTTAAGCCCTGAATTTTCCATGAATGGGGGGAATTTTTTTCATGACCCATGAATTTTCTTTTAAGCCTACTTTCATGACCCATGAATTTCCCTTGAAAGTCACCAGAATGAATTTCATGACCCATTAATTTCTTTAAAAGCTTACTTCATGACCCATGAATTTCTTTAAAGTCTACTTTCACGACCCATTAATTTCCCCTGAAAGTCACCTAAATGAATTCCACGACCCATGAATTTCTTTAAAAGCCTACTTTCATGACCCATTAATTTCCCTGGAAAGTCACCTAAATGAATTCCATGACCCATGAATTTCTTTTAAGTCTACTTTCATGACCCATGAATTTCCCCTGAAAGTCACCAGAATGAATTCCATGACCCGTGAATTTCTTTGAAAGCCTACTTTCGAGACCCATGAATTTCTCTTAAGTCTACTTTCATGACTTAATTATTTAAGTTTCCTCAGAAAGTCACCAGAATCAATTTCATGCCCCATGAATGGCAATCAAATAATTCCGAGAAATCCTCGATATCTTGAATGTAAAGGTTTTAAGACGAGGAGTCATTTTAGAGGCTTAAGACTTTGGTTCACTAAAAGGTATGCTATACAAAATGTACCAAGAGATATACATAGTCATACACTGTACATGTATAGATACGTTTATCATGAAATATTATTCAAATGAAGTTTTAGTAAATCTTAACATTAATAGGCATTTTTTCATAAGGTAGCGGTCAATTATGTTAATTGCAAATTGACACTCCTAGATTTGCTTTCTAACTTCAAAGGCCTCTTGGATTCCATAATCATAAAAGTTTTTATTGTGATGCAAGAAGTCTCATGTTGACAGATGTGCCAAAATCATAGAACATCAATATAATCATAAACATGGGAACACTTCGGAATGTGCAGAATGGTGATCATCTGAGTATAATTATCTTATATTTCCTAAGGTGGTATCCATCTGTTTTAATAGTGAGGGTAAAACACATTTGAAGTCACATTCAAAGTTGTGATTGGTGCACACACGGCTTGTGTTATTTCTTTCCTTTGCTGTGAACACAACTCGAGTCAAGTATTTGTTTCCTCTGCAACGTTTGGCTACAAATCGTTCATTTGTAGTACGTTTAATTCTACATACTCACCCCAGTCTCACTAATTTCTTTCTCAGAGTCAGTGTAGTGTTATCACACATTTTCAAGCATGAGTGTTAGTGTCCAAGCAATACACTGTAGTTTGTATTTTTTTTTGTTTTTAAATTTTTTAGCTTGAAAGTTTTTTATTTTTATTTATTTATTTTTAATTTTTTAGGTGTAATATTTAGTTTATAATTTTTTTCAGTTTCAATTTTTCTGCTATTTGACTTTTTTGTTTTATAGTTTTTAATTTTTTTTTCACTGCCTGTTTCGAGGGGGGGTGGTAATTAGTGATATTATTGTTAATTTATCTGATTATCTTGTGTCTAAAACCTGTAAATGAGCTTGACAGCTAAGTGTTTTGTAACTAGAATTATTGAAAAAAAATTTATTGTGCTTTTCAGGTGCTAGCTGATAACAAAACAGGATGTTTCTGATAAATACTCACTGGATAACTTGAGATCAACAGTGGAGGAGTTCATCTCTATGAACCGTATTCCCATTATAAATGAGAATGATGTGGTAGCATCATCTCCAGGCATGGATCTAGATTTGGCTGGGGTGAGTACAATCAAATCCATTTTACAGTTCATGGTTTGAATCTACAATTGGCAACAAAATTGTTGACACACTGATCTTTTCAACCCCTAATTGCTTCAATTTTATCTCTTTTTCCCTCGCTAAGTTCACCATTTTGCGCCCCCCCCCCCAAAAAAAAAAAAAAAACAAAAAGCAAAAAACAAAAAAACAATGTTGTATCGTGATATTCCATGAACATTTGGCTAACATTGAATGGAGGGGAGAGGGGGTGTGTTACTTGTTTAGAGTGCGATGGAAACAGGACTGTTACTCTTCACAAACATGATGTGTGAACTAATTTGAATGCTGATTGAAGGGGAAATATTAGATTGTGTATTCTGATTGTTAAGGTGAGGGTAGACTTGAGAAGCACAGTTGTAGGCAGTGACAGGCTAACTGACATTTTGACAACCTAAGTAGAAAGTCATCATCAGAGTTCTTCTCAGGAATATCATCACCTGCATGATAAGACTACACTGTATCAAATATTAATAAATAATAATGATCAAATAATCAAATAATTATACTATAACTTGATTTGGACAGATATATGTACTTTCATGACTCATTGAATTGACACTCACAGCTCACACATTTAATTGAATTTGAACATCAAATGTGGCAGAATTTGCTTTAAATTGGATGACAGAATTCTGTTGAGCATATAGATGGACTGCAACATTACTTACTGCATTTATTTATCTATAAGCCGAGCGATTTTTTTCACAAAATATTACCAAATTCCGGAAAATTTGAGCTAGAGAAGGTTAATTCTCGGCTTATAGCCAAGTGTTTTTCCAAACATAATTTTTTTGAAACAGTAAATTCAAAGGAAACATAGATATATTTGTCTATAAGCCGGGATATTGCATGCAGAAGTAAATAACAAAACAAGTTGAAGTTGGTCATTGACTTTATTTATGTGGTTGCTTCCAAAGGAGTGGTTTGTAGTTTTTGGCATGTAGTAAATAGGGCTTTAACTGATTGTACTTAGTGTCGGCGTGGAATTTGTTGTCCATCTCCTCCTCATCCACTAGTTTTGCCGTTTCTTCCGAGTAGATTTTTTCATCTTTCGTAGCATCTAGAGTACAAGAGATTCTGAAGGTTTTGAACGAGTGTATAGATCTTGTGAAAGTGTTTTTAAAATTTTGAAACTGACCAATCAGAATTGGCCATTTCCACGATTGGAAAATAAACTCGTCACATGTTATGGTGTTGAAATTTGCAATCACCTGAAAAGAATTTAATTTTTACCTTGGCTTCTCTGCTCTGTAAACCAGTCATGACAAGGTTAGTAATCTCTCATCCAGCCACAGATATTTCAGAGTGTAACGGCCCATCGTTGTGCATTTCGCTGACATCTTGAACTCTCCATTAAAGAGATTCTAGTGATCTTTCCTCTAGTGACTCACTGACTACTTACTCTCTGGTTATCTCAGTCAGAATTTTTTTTAACGGCAATACTGCATTGAAACTCTTTTCTGTTTCAAAACTTTTGCATTGATTTCAGTTTGTTCAAGAATGGAATTCTCTGAATATGGTCTCAGCTTAGAGCGGAGTATTTTCAATTTACATGTTTCAAGAATCTTCCCGATTAAAGCAGACCGATTAGTTTACAGTAGGCTCTTGGCTTATAGCCAAGTTCAGCTTATAGACTAGTAAATATGATGTTATTTTTGTCTCTTTGATTGGTTACTTTTTATTCTACATTAGGTGAAAATGATCAGACCTCCACAATCATATTCTCTACTCTTGACAAATTTAAGAGGATTTTAGTTGAAACAATTCCCTTTAAGTACTGGCATATTTTTATCTGTTGAACAAAGGAGAACACAAATCAAACGACCAGTTGTTTGAAGTGATTATGAACTGAAATTTATTTTTCGCTAATAACAAGTCATTTATACTGTTACTGAGTAGCATCTAGGAAGGTACATGTAGCTCTGAGGTTATATATATGTGCCTATGCTGTGTGAAATTCTCTCTCGTTACTTAGCAGTAGACCACAATGTAATGGTAGTCAGACAGCTGAGTGAAACACAAAATGGGGAATGAATTTTCTAAGAAAGTGAGAATTTGCCAAAAATGCTCCTTTTTAGTAAAACACTCACACAAACTGCTAGTCACAACAGGATTAACAAGAAGAAGCAAATAAACAATTTCTCCTTTTATGAAATGTACCATCTATTGGCTGAAGAGGTTATATTACAGTTATCTGGCTGCATGTCTCCTTTAATATGAAAAGTTAGTACTTGATCTTGCAGCTGTATGTGGTCTGTGAAATATCTCTCCTCTTCATGATTTATAGCAAAAACTCTATTTCAATAAAAATTCTTAATAAGCTCTTTAGTTTTTGTCTCCTAACTTTCAGAAGCTTCAAAAGTTTTTTTTTTTATTTAATTCTTAGCTCTGAATTAGATTTGAAATTTGGGATCCTGTTATTTGACAGTTAACTGTTGGTAATTGGTATTTGTGACAAATTTCTGGCCTGCAAATCTAAGCCTGTTTAAAGCCTAATTAGATATATTGTACATCCACTATTAGAAACTCAAGGCAGCTGTATCAGTAATATTTTTTATCTAAATTAAAAATTTGTGGTAGGGTCTTTTTAGCAATTTTTGATTAACTCCTCCTTGCAGCATTTGAATAAGCCATAATCTAAGTACTATCTACGTATTGAGCAAATTCTGTCACCTTTACTCAGCTTGGCTTTCCACTCTCTTTCTCTTGCTTGTAGCAGATTAACATAATTGAAATTAAAATTGGTCTTCAAAGGTGTCATTTATTGGTATGAATTGTGCTCATCAATTGAAAGTAATTTAATAACTTTCTCACCAAATAGAGATGTAAGCTAAAGCATTTCATGAACTACATATCCTATTCTAGAATTTTTTCAATCATATTTGCCCTTGAATGTTTTCACTATTTGACAGGTGCACTTAAATGTTTAACTGCCATTAATATTTACATCTTTCATTTTACACAATTTGCTGTGTTTGCCCTTTTGTTATAATCACTAATTCCAGTTCATGGTGTTAACAGTTATCTTTCTGCTTAAGAAATTTCCTGACTTGTTTATCATTTTAATGGAACATTCATGAAATGTTTTTTCTTCTGTTTTTCAAAGCTCTTTCAATATCACTTAATTAACTAAATGCTTTTCAAGTCAGAATAGTTTAGTTAGCTATATTAGGTGGATGGCATTAAAATAAGCAGTTCTAGAACCTTTTCACATCCACCCCAGGGAGGGTCATTTCCTGGCAAACTCAGAGGGGGAATGGTGCTCTCAAAATGCACAACTTCTAAGGAAAACCATTTGAAACAAAACTGAAATTTTCAGAATGGCAAGAACTTAGCCCGCAAGCAGACCATCAATTTACAGGTGCTTCTGCATGACTTTGCTAGTGGGACAATAATGAGGTCTTAATGAGCAATGTGAGCTAATGAGGTCTTCAAGGGATCTGGCAATTATTGTTAGTGTCCCAATTTGTCACTCTCTAAGTGTCCCAATGGCATTGGCCAATTTGCCACTCTCCATAAGAGTACATACAGTGCCTCTCACGCAGTGATCGAGTCACGGACTTATAGAATCAATTTATTTGACATTGATATTATGGTTAAAACAAATGAATTGATAGTAGTTAAGTGTGGTCTGTACTCTTATCTACAACAATTCATTTTCACAGTGATCAAAATTTGTTGACAGCCCTCATGTGCATCCACAACATTTTGACTTCTGTGATGACAAATATCATTGTTGATAAGTGTACAGAACACACTAAACTACTGTCGATTTGTCAAGTAGATGGCTTGCCTTGCTCAAGGCCTTAAACTTGCCCATGGTTGAAGAAATGCTGGGCCACAGTGCTGATAACACGTCAGGGCCAGAGTGTTTGCAGGCTAGTGGGGTCTCTTCTGCTGTATGAGTGTTGATATCATTTGGAACTACACAACACTGAAGTTAAATTGGTAGAAATCATTTGAGACCATTAAGCAGTGATTTCCTCCCATGGGCATATATCATGATATGTTTTTTAAAGCAGAAAATCATTGATTTCTGAAGAGAACAGATAAAAGAGGTTTCAGTGATAATTTCTGTTGGATATTATAGCAATTGGGATATAGGGAGCATAGGATGAAAGGCTATGTCCTTTCCCCTGGCCTAGTAGTAAAATGTCACTGTCTCTGGAGGGGTTGGGTGAGGGGGAAAGACAGTGTAAAAAATTTCTAGATACACTCATCCATTGCTGTAGTTTCATTCAAGTTTTCTTAGGCTGTACATCTCTGTTTTGTTTTTAGTGCACGGGACAGTATGCATGCACCTATTGTTCCACTTGATACCTCATGTATAAGTTATTCTTCATAATTACTCAGTCTGGTTTGGTCTTCATTATGCTCAAATTGCAAAAAGAGGCAGTGTGCACCACCCATCCACTTGATCCCAGTTGCATACATGTAACTTATTCTTCTAAGATTCTCCATGTACTGGAGGACTTGTTGGTAGCCACATAATGAAGTGGAACTGAAAATGATTGGACAGGATTGTCAGAAAGCTGATGAGTAAGCTATATGTACATTATTGTGGAATTGCCATGCCAAAGGAACCAAAGAAATTGTCCAATTGTATGAACAGATTAGCCAAAAAACATGAAACTCATCATCATAGACAACCTAAATAAAATTTTGTTAAACAGTTCAACTTAAGACAAGGTTTTATGTAGAATTTAGCTCAGTGAGAATGTTGTTAAAAGCTAGACAATTGACTTTTCTAACACTGTCACTGTCTCCTTCTCTTACAATCATGCACTTTTGTCACAACTTGATAAGATGGCCCGGGCAGCGGTAAGTAACATCTTCAATCACAAATCCCTAATTCAGTTACTAATAGCACCATTTAGAGAGGTTAGTTGGCACAAGAAGTTGTAGTTAGTGAAGACAAAAATTTAATGTTGAAACTTTACCATCTGTTTCCTGGTTATTATCAATTCCAAGAACCCTAAAAAATATGTATTAATTTTAGCAGTTTCCTTAAACTTGAGAGGCCCAATTGAAGTACAGCATGTACATGTTTATTTTATTGTCAAACTTTGAGAACATTACCTTTAATTTGTGGATCAGCGAGTGAAATGTTTATATTATGCTCTGGCATATTGGAGATTGACCTAGTATTTTAGCTTGCCATGCATTTTTTGGCATTAGTACATAGCTGCATTGTGTCAGCCTGGCAATTTTAGCTTTTAACCCTTAATCCTAAGATCTGATTGCTAATTCTCCCCTCTAGCTGCTACACATTTCCTTGTAAATTAGTTACAAGAATTTGGTGTTAGATCACAATCACAAATTCTACTTGATAAGTTTTGAGTATTCTCTTTACCTGTTAGCTGGATATTATTGAATATTTATTGGGGGAAGTTACATGTTGATCACTTCTCGGAGTTCATTAGGGTCCACCAATTCTAAGGACAATTTATCACAATTTATCTTTAGTTTCCTTGGTGACTCTGTCTTGGTCTGAATTACTCTTACTCATAGGATTGTTTGCTGTTCCTGTGAATATGTCTATGTTTATGCTGATTCCAAAGCCTTGTTGCATGCTCATTGTAAACAGTCATGCAAAATACACTCTTTTCGAGCTGTTCTTCTTGTGAAAAAACTTTGAAATTTTGTTACAGAAAGCAGCCTAGTACGTGAAAGTCTTGTTTATAATCTTAGTCAATGGACTTGTAGAAGAGATTAACAGATATCTTGTCCTTACAATATCAGTAAGCAAATTCTCC
Source organism: Stylophora pistillata (assembly GCF_964205215.1). Lineage (NCBI taxonomy): Eukaryota > Metazoa > Cnidaria > Anthozoa > Scleractinia > Pocilloporidae > Stylophora > Stylophora pistillata. The sequence goes on along the minus strand of NC_142519.1, from coordinate 40,663,856 downwards.
ACACTGTTCACTAGTACGGTACTGACTAGGAGAGTTTGTTGAACGATCAGTAGCTTCTGCAGTTGGTGATCATTTGCTTTATTCTCAGTACTGTAATGTTTGATTCAGCAGTCATATTGTAAGAAGAATTAGATGCTTGTCACCTGCAGGGTTAACCAGCATTCATTGTTCGTCAGATCATAAGAGCAGACATAACTTATCAGTCAGAGAGTTTTAAGCTTGATGTGACGCCACATTGTCAAATTCTCAACATCTATTTATCGGTAATCAAACGACATAGGATGCAATTTGGAATGAAAAAAACGCGTGGAAAACTTTTTACTGACAAAAACAAATCGTGCACTTTTTTGATCCAGCAAATAGCCACTGATAAAATTTAGAGCAATCATTGTATCCTCAACATGACAGATACAAATGTGCAGGTGTTCTAAGCATGTAGGAATCTGGGTCATCCTCGGTGTAAAAACCTAAGGAGGGTTTCTTTGTTTCATGAGGTATTGTTTTGCTGTACCCTATTGTTTATAACGTTTTGTTGTCTATGTTTTACGTCACTCGTGAGATTCACAGGTTTTTACACCGAGGATCAGCCAGGAATCTTGGCTGTAGATAAAATTTTAGAGCAATTTTCAATTGTGTGCTGAAAGTAATACGGAATTGCTTTGGGGTTGTAGTTAACTTTCCTCTGTGACTTCCTGATGTTACTGTGAATGACCGAATGAATGAATGAACTATTAAGCTTTAACGTAAATGTGAATTTCATAATAACGTGACTGTTATTCCACTGTTCTTAAAGAAGATTCGATTCTCGTTGTTTTCATCAGGTGATAAGTGTAAAGGACAATGATAGTTTATCTTCCTTGCTAACAGTGGAACTGAAGTCAGATTTGCTGTTGATATTATCAGATGTACAGGGCATGTACATGTAGCGGCCCTCCCGACTTACCTGAGTCTCGCCTTCTAGACACATTCAGGCCAGCGAACGTCAGTAATATTGAATTTGGAGAAAAGTCACGTGTTGGCGGGGGAGGCATGGAGTCTAACGTGAAGGTTTGTACTTCCAATAGTTCAAAACATGTTTGCAAAGAGTATGAAGGGGGAACTTTAGAAAACTGACCGTCCATGAGCGAGGATTGTTAGAGCACCGGATACTCTTAAGGGGATGTCAGCTAAATTTTATTGGAACGCAACATTGAAATTCCCATTCGCAAGCAACGAGTTGTCATTCAAAAACATGGTGAAAGACCAGTCTTTTTGATTGAATAAAATCACAAAAAGGTACAAACGAGAAAGATACTAAATCCTGAGGTAAACTTCAAGGCAGGCAGACAGGTGCCGAAATTTACAGGCAGCCAAATCCTTTCAATTTTGGACTATCCGTACACAGCTACGTTTTTTCAATTATTCTCTGAGTACATTTTAGTTACCGTATGGCCTATAGTGCCGTTTTGAAAATTATCTGTAGTTTGAAAATATTTGTTTTCAGTGGAGAATTTTTTCGGATTAGTGTGGACGCAAGGCAGAACGATGACAGAAAGTCACAGCACTGTGTGAACGGGGTTTTATGCTACATTTAGTACGAGTCATAAATCGTGTTATGGTTCCTTTACAAAAGCAAGTTTGCGTTTGAATCTTTGGGAAAGAGAGATCGAAATAGTTTCGCGATTTGCTCTCAGAGAACAAGGCTCACAAAATAACGATGAATTTAAGTTCAACTCTCGTAACTTAACCATTTTATTTTTACCTTCTTCATGACTGTTCAGGCTGCAGCCTGGGCACTAAAGAGCGCTACGAGTGTAGTTGTAGCCAATGGTACTGGTAGTGATTACGTCATTTGTCAAGTCCTGGATAGCCGAAAGGTTGGAGCATTCTTCACTATGGTCGAGGAACCAGGGCCATCTGTAGAGAATCAGGCTGCGGCAGGTACGTCAGAATGTACCTTAGTCCATGTCATCGTCACGTTGTAGTTTACCTTATAGTGATTGGTTGGAAACTTAAGGCAGCACGCCAATCAGAGAGCGCTTTATATTAGATCGGAACTTAATTGCGATACTTTTATGTTTAGAATTCTCAAACTCTAATGGCTATCTGATACAGAGTTGATCTCGACCTGAACTTAAATATTCAGAAACACTGGAGGGACAGGATTCTGAAGTCAAACAATTAAAGAGGAGCTCGTGATGTCCACTTAGGGTTCTGTTAAACTACTAATTTTAGATGCCAGATTGGGGGCAGTTTTGTAAAAATGCCATATCAGCGTTTTCATTCAGTGTGCATCGTGAACTAGATACCAAGTGTTTTAAGTGATAGTGTCTGGTTAAACCTTTCAGTAACTTCTTCCCATCCCCCTCCCTTCTGAAAATTTGTGGTAACTCACGCGTGATGATATACCGAGTGGTCCTGGTTAATCCTGTGACTGTAAATTTGCACCTTCTTCTCGGGATATACTAGTTTTATAGAATTGTTTGCTGTTATACTGTTTTTCTTTTTTTCTGCGTAATTGTGTTTTTCGGTTTCTTTTATTAATTCACTTTTTTTCATAGCTCGCAAAAGGGGAAGAGCAAGCACTGACCGCTGACCAGGTACGGTTGTAGACTATTAAAAATGCTTGAGGCCGAACAGTTGTTTGCTATTAATTTAATTCCATGTTCAGGTCTAGCCTGCAGAGCAGGCGTAATCCTTTTCTGTTGTTCAGACGAACGGAGGCAAACGCGAGGCGAGCGTGAAGTAGCCCGTTTCTCCCCTTGCACGCGACTGGCACTCCGCGCTTGTCTCGCGCTTACCTCCGTTCCACTGAAAAACGCCAAGCAAATAACGTCTGTTCAGCAGGCCTCTTTGGACCATTTCAAATTACCCAGACCTATAGGCAAAAAAAATTAACGGAAAAGTTGTCGACAATATGTTTGACCAAAATGACCCAAAATTCCCTTTGGTTGAGGGGTAGTGTTCGGTTTTTTCCCAACATCTCTCTTTTTTTGCCTCGGCCTAGGTTTGACGCACGGCTTGAAGCTGAGTCTTCTTGCGCCTCATCTATCATTTCAACATTCAAACGTCACGCGCAGTACTACAGTTTAAATGATGCACCTTTGTTTTTCTTTTACGTGTTTTGTCTAGCCGGCCAGAATCATTTACAAATTAGCCAACCTTCTTATCGAACGCACGGATCAAATTGTAGATGCTAACTTTAAAGATCTGGACTACGCTCGGTTTGAGAGACGCTTAAGTTCCCTTATGATGGGGAGATTACTTTTGACACCGTTCGTCCAAACTTGAAAACCTTGCTCAGGGACTGAGACAGATTGCGGATTCCTCGCACAACATCTTGGGTCGTGTGCTAAAACGAACCAAAATCGCATATGGTTTAGAGCTGAAACAAGAAACTGTTCCAATTGGAGTGCTTCTTGTGATTTTTGGATCTTGCCCAGCTGCTCTAGTGCAGGTACAGCTGTAGTAGGTTTAAATGTTTCTCATCTTTTTCCTTATAGAGTATTGTAAGATTTAGAAGTTGACTTACCTGGTATTTAGACATGAAAAGTATTTGTTCGTTCGTTCGTTCGTTTTGTTTTGTTTTGTTTTTTCTTTTTCTGTGTGTTCCTGTTAACTTGCTTCTTGATCCAAAGTAAACTGAAAGCATAAAAATCCTGCTTTTATAAAACCCAGGGATTTCGAGCCTTACCCATGGAAAACGAAAGGGATTTTTTTCCTCTAGTTTTGTTTGTTCATGTATTTGTCTTTTCATAAGCTGGAATTTTTTTCTCCAAGGTCGCCTCTTTAGCCATCAGCACATGCAACGGTTTGCTTCTGAATGGTGGTAAAGAAGCTTATCACAGCAATAGATGTCTTCACAGTCTTGTTGCAGAGGCTTTGTCCATGTACGTTTCCCCCTCCCCCCCCCCCCCCCCACCAAGCTGTTAGTTCGGTAAGTTTTGTGACGGTGCTTAGGCTGATTAGCTGACACTAATCCATCATCCTTGTTGTTTTTTTCGCCTCAGCAGACGTCAGTAAATGTGTACAATTTTTACTGTCATTTGTAGAGTCAAATAATTTCGAGCTAGTAAACCGGCAGCAGTAACTTTTTCTAAAAGATTAAGACATTAAACGAGCCCTTTTAAACTTTTCATACACCAATTTTCTGCTCTCAATTTAAACTTTCTAGTGACTACCATTTACTGACTTCCTCGCAGCCATTGACTTTGGTTCAGAGTTTTACTGCCTTGCAATTCACTTCGCACACTGAATGTGGACTAATTAGGTTTCAGTATGTCTTTGATGCACTCAATAATTACTCAGGGATGAACTTCGCAACTCTTTTGCTTTCCAAAACATAAATAAGCAAAGTGGGTACCCTGTTCCAGAAGTTCTCTCAGACCGCTTTTCGATTGGGTGTCGTAAAAACAAAACTCAAGTAATCACAAGGAGCCAATGACGGCTCAAATAAAAAAAGCAAACGGCTGAGTGACCATCTCCCTTCTGGTTGTAGTTTTGGATCTGATTGGTCGAGGAAGTGGTTCGAGTTTTTTGGACCAATGACAAGGCGCAGTAAATTAAACCAAGATGAAGACAATTCCGAATTTGTTTTCACACTCAAGTGGAAATTTCTCTAATAAATGAAGCGCGATGGTACGAAGAGCGTTGAATTGGGAAGGTTTGGCGTCTACCCTTCCCAAACCTTCTCTCCCTTCTCACCGGCGATCATTTCTCATAGAAGCCGTGCCACAGATCTGTGATCGAACTCTGTGAGCCGATCACACCCGTGTCAGTCCTGTAGTCTTTATATACTGACTGTGTAAATGTTATTCTTACTGTTAGGTAAGTACTCGAGAAGAGGTAAATCATCTTAATCAGTTGGATAAATACGTGGATGTAATCATCCTTGGAGGCTCCAGTGAGATGATTGAGCGCATTCAGACAGAGCAAACAAATTCCTGTTCTTGGCATGCTTAGGGAACTTGCCACGTGTATGTCGACAAAGATGCAGATCTTGAAATGGCCACAAAGGTTGGTGAGCATTAGATAACTCATTATTGTACCTCATGCTTGGTGAAAAAGCGTTTCATTGCCGATTTTGCTCGATTTTTAATGGGAAGTAGTAATAACCCGCGGTTGCATTCGTTGCGCTTAACTTCGCTCTGTGATTGGTCCAGAAAACTTGCAGCATTCTTCCAACCAATTATCCTTGATTCGGGTGCGATTAACGCGACAAGAACCCGCATTCTGCAATTTTCAGCGATAACCTCCTTGATACTACTTGTGGTGCTTGTGTGGGGATCAACTTTACCACATGGTTTTACTTACTTCAAGGATCGTGAAATACGAAAATTTTGGCTTTTTTTCCCAAAAACCATTTGATAACTTCCCCTATTCAACTAGATGTTTAAACGCGGGTAATATCTTTAAACCAAACCGTTCTTCAATGGCTTTCCGTTCTGGCTTAATGATTGCCGAGACAAACATTTCGTTGTGGGTGATCATGCTCGTACGGTACATCTGTTAAACTTGATTTTTTGGCATCGATCGTCTGTATTTTGGTTGCAGCATACTCTATTCTTCCTTTGTAGTAATGGATTCCAAATGTGACTACCCTGCAGCTTGCAATGGTATGGAGACCCTTTTAGTCCACAGGGATCTTGTACGGTCACCATTTCTGGAACACATGCTAAAAGCTCTCAGGGAGAAAGGAGTAAGTCGTTAACCTTTACACTATAACATCAAAATGCGCTTTTTCCATATTGCTCTCTATGCTTTGGGTGATGAAAAATGAATGCGCGAGAGAAATTCGCTTCTAAGAAATTTTAGAGCGTAACTTTTCAACGATTATAAATTTTTGCGTTATTTTGCGCAATTGAATTTATTTTCGTATGATGCACGATCCTCGCAGTAGATAGCGCTATTTATGCAATAGCGAAAATAGACCTGAAAAAAATCAGGCCTGTACGGGACTCGAACCACTGACCTCAGCGATACTAGTGCAGCGCTCTACCAATTGAGCTAACAAGCCAACTGGGAGCAGGCCGTTAAGTTGATTCGTAATAAACCCGTGAAAGTGATATATGAAGTTTATATATTTTGAACTGCGGTATTAGATACGTATGATGCACGACCCTCGCAGTAGATAGCGCTATTTATGCAATAAATTTATGCAATAGCGCTATCAACTGCGAGGATCCTCGCAGTAGATACGTATCTAATACCGCAGTTCAAAATATATAAACTTCATATATCACTTTCACGGGTTTATTACGAATCAACTTAACGGCCTGCTCCCAGTTGGCTTGTTAGCTCAATTGGTAGAGCGCTGCACTAGTATCGCTGAGGTCAGTGGTTCGAGTCCCGTACACGCCTGATTTTTTTTTTTTTTTTTTTTTCAGGTCTGATTTTCGCTATTGCATAAATAGCGCTATCTACTGCGAGGATCGTGCATCATACGTATCTAATACCGCAGTTCAAAATATATAAACTTCCTGAATTTATTTTGTTTTTGTTTTTTTTTTCATCGCTCTATACGTTTTAAGCGTCAAAATCACGAGATTTGACAAAACTATGAAAACACAGCTTTGAGCGAAATTGAAGAGCGAAGCTGTTTTATTGTTGTTATCATTTTTTTTTTATTATTTTTTTCAATTAGTACGCTTTTTTTGTCCGTCGCTAACCTACGTAAGTTCGCTGATTACTCATGCTGGACAAAATGTGCGTCCTTCTTATTAGGACCACCAACTCACCAACTGACTCCGTTTCCTAATTTTGTTCTTATTTCTCGTATTAATTTTATTTGTTTGTTTAATTGATTTTCTTTTAAGGTGATAGTTCACGCCGGACTCAAGTTGGTCAAGACTTTACCGCTGGCTCCGGATCTGGCTAAGACTACGGAGAAAGAATACAGCGAGTTAGAGTGTACAGTGGAAGTAGTCAGGACTACAGAGGAAGCCATTGATCGCATCCATCAATGTGGAAGCTCTCACGCTGTAATTATCACTGATAATGGTAAGAATATCTTACTTAATCTCTCCTAATCAGGTTTCTTTTCAGCTCTGTTGTTATCGCAATGATTTCGTGGAGCTATGACAGTGTGATGAAGATTATATCAGTGTTTTTGGTAATTCTCGTGATATTTAAGAGCTATTCACCGAGTGAGGGTGGCTATGCAGCGAGGTGAATATCCACCGCTAGCTACATGTAAGACACATTAGCCTTTCAATGTTAACGCCACGCGCCATTTTAATTTGCCGCATATGTTGACTAAGCGTTTGCTAAAGTTTTCATTATAACAATTCAACGTCCGTTTGTTTCCAGTATGGGGAATTTCTTTCAATGATTCTAAGGTCCATTTTTGGAGGTCATTTCTGTTTGCCATCATCTCTACACTGTGATGTTTCGTATGTCTGTTTATTTGTTTCTTTGTTTGTTTGTTTGTAAAATCCTTAAAGAGAACCTACGTAAGCTGCGCAACGCAGAAAAATATAGGCAACTTACTTATATTTTCCAAGTTTCTATGTTATACTACATATTGCTCAGTTCACAAATTTGTAGGCCGCGCATGATGCATTTATGGTTTGCGTTGTGCCGATTACTAAAAGCCCCTTATCAAAATATTTTATTTTTAGAGGGGACTGCTGATCACTTTCTAAAAGCTGTGGATAGTGCGTGTGTCTTCCATAACACAAGCACTAAATTTTCCGATGGGTATCCCTTTGGCCTGGGTAAGTATGAAACAGTGTGCTTAGCTATTACAGGAACACAATTGCTGTTAATTAAGTAAAATAAAAGACTCAGTTCGTGAAGCGCAAAATTGATTAATGACCCGATGGGAGGAGAAATTTGCTTCGGTTCCAGTGACAAGGATTCTAGTTATGGATTGTGAAGGGTTAAAATATTATGCCAAAGGTAATTAAAAATCTTGTCGAATTTTCGGGAGGCTTGAAGCAAAAAAAAATGTAACCTGCGACGATCCTTAATTAGTAAAAAGGGATACTTTTGCTCATAGATATCAGAGGTCCGGGAAACAGGTTGCAGGCGCTAAACTACGGCAGTTATGGGATTGGATTTCTTATTTTGACATTGTAATGATGATGTCATCCTCCATTCCCAGTGTTCCTCGTGTAGCGTGGCACCTTTCGTATTCTTTTTATGTAATCATTTGGAATTTAGAGGCTTGTAAACCTTTAACTTCCATCATTGACTCGGGGCCCGTTTCTCGAAGGTACAGTGAAATTAACGGGCCGGTAAAGCTTTTCTGTTTTTGCGGCTACTGTTTCCTATAGGAGGAATATGTTGTTGTTCAGTGTGGGGTTTCAGAAGATTTGTAAATTGTGCAATAAAACTATCAGCTAAAGGAACAAAATGTACTGGTTAGAGTGCCAGAACCTGCGAATCTATTCTCTAAATTTTGATTGTAAAATATAGCTTTGGGCCTGTGCAGTTAATGGGACTTTCGGAAAACGGACCCCAAAATTTCCCCTTAGGGAATTATTTATTGATCCAATACCAAATTCTCGGAACTAGTTTCATACTATTTGTATGGCTGCCTGTGAGGAGAATTGCTAATGATATTTTGGGAGTGGACGGGCTAATCTAATTAGATACGCATAGGTAGGATTTTTCAAAGGCGGGTGGGAAGAGGGATAGGGATGCTGTCACGAATTTCCGCGCTCTTATGTGAAATGGCTCATACTGCGTATTTGCGCGTTTGCATTCGAGCGGCGAGGATGACGAACAAGTGGAGTATCTAGCCACGGAAAACATATAATGCCATGACGATTCTTTGGATTTGGGCAGTTTTCCAAAAGTGATTCTGAAGATTTGAATGTTGTTGACCTGAAAAGGTCGTTTTACCATGGCTAGAAATCTCGGACACGTACGCACAGTTGAATGGGCCAGAATGAGCAAAAGCGAGTCACGCAACTCCTCACGACTTAGAGACTTAACTGAGAAAGTAGATTTAAAATCCCAGTTACCTCCTTACTCCATCGCAAAGTCTCAAATGTTCACTGACAGTTATTTAGTACGACCCGAGACCCAAAATATTCTTAGAACATTGTCGGCTTCCACGTCATAATCGTTGCGTTTTTTCAAGATTAACAGTACAGATGATGCTATGTAGTAACAGTATGGCGGCGGTGCAAAAACAACATCACGAGCTCTCCGCAGATGTCCTTTCGCTGGAAATCTTTGAGTGTAACAACTTTGTTCACTGCGATTTTAAAAGCGTCGAAGCCACACTTCAAGACACAGTAAATCATATTTCTCAGGTCTTCATATCCATTGCGTTTTTAGGTCTTGTTTCTCTGAAATTGTGATATTTTCTGGTCGAGGAATGATGATATTCCTACGGAACCGTGCGGCGAAATCCACCATAAAAGTAGCACACTTCTTTGCTATTTCTTTGATCAAACATGTTGTTTTCAATCTCCCCGGGTAACCTGGCTTTCTTTACGGTAACCCGGCTTTCTTTCTTCCAGTCTCTTTTTATCGTATTGCCCGGAAATTTAAAACCTGGGGGATCTGAAGCCGGACTCTCCTGATGGCGCGAAAACGCGGCGCGAAACTTAAAGGTCACCCAGCAACACAACGAGTTATGTATATGAGCACGACCCTTCGCAGTAAAGCACTATTTGAGCAATAGTGAAAATCAGACCTGAAAAAAATTTCAGGCCTGCACGGGATTCGAACCACTGACCTCTGCGATACTAGTGCAGCGCTCTACCAATTGAGCTAACAAGCCAACTGGGAGCAGGCCATCAAATTAATTCGACATAGCGAGTTATTTTGAATATGCAAATTTCAGCATCAGGAGAGCCCGATTTCCGGATCCCAAGATATTAATTGTTTTCTGGGCAACAAGATTTCAGCATCACCTGCATTATTATACAGTGAAATGCCTGACAAAACTTTATCAAAAGGGGGGGTGAATGTGCTTATAAATGGAACAGTTTCTTCACAACACCTTAACTACAAACATCTGGACTATGTTGTAAAACAAGCAATTGCTGGTGATCAAGTTGTGTACAGGATGGCTATCCGAAACACTATACCGTTGTAGTGGGCAAGTTTAAAGGACTCCGAGAAAAACCACATCGACTTGCTTAACGACATTATACCTGGAACTGTTCTGAGAATTAAAAGAGATTCCAAATGAATGAAAGAACGCTTGCGAGTTACGACCATTCGTCTAACTGGGAGCTTAAGGGAAAAGAGGATGGGTAAAATGGATTGGACGTCTCTGATGAAAGAAAAAAATTACTCAAAAATCTTCCTGCAAAATTGGAGAGCTCAAAGGATTCCATCCACCGTAATACTGCCCAGACAGTTATTAAAATATGGAAGGTATTTTTCTGAGCCCTACATATAATCCATCAAATATTTCTGCTTGTGTGCAATTGGTCTAAATGCACCTCGCGACCTAATATTCCACAGTTATTGTTGGTTTATGATCTTAATATACACGTTGTATTGGACATTTTTAATGTTTGTAAAACAATTAATCCTCAGCACATCCAAGTTCTAAAATTTTATCCACTTTCCTCAAAGGACTTTGCAGACATTTATTTCCACACAGTAGCATCATTGTTGCCAGAGCAATGAGAAAAATGTGGAGCAAAGGTAGGGTAGGTCCAATATGATACAATTATTATGTTTGGCTAATGTTTCCAAACAGATTTTTGCTAAATGCTTCATTCCAAAGAAAAGTATAACCTTATTCTGCAGATAAGAGAATGGATCAAACTTTTTCTGTCGCTTGCAAATTCCCGTAAGGGGTATGCAAACAGGAATGTGACGCCTTATATGCACGCTGCTGCATATCACTTGCAAGATGTCATCGACAGATTTGGTAGTGTAAAACACTTCAGTGGCCAAGGTACTGTCAGTGTCACTGGCTATTTTAATTTAGAACAAACTACATGTATGGCCAGTGAAATAATACCAATAAACTAACTTAACTGGTTTCCCTTTACACAGGCGTCGAAAAAAATAATGATGTGGCAAGAGCAGTTGCCCTTCACAAATCAAGAAACTGGGATAGCCCAGCAGATGTCATCAGAGCAGAGCACCGCCTTGCACAGTTGAGCCACAGAGAGAGGAGAAAAAGAAAATACAACAAACAAAATGAGGATTTCTGGAGTACTGGAAAAAAAGAATTGATGTGTAATAAAAAGAGACAATGTGTCAGTGCCCAAAATGTGCAAGCAACTGAAAGCACCTCTCTCAACAGCAATCACAGTAATGGGATGACCTCAACTGTCAATTCACAAAATTCTGGCAGGAATTCAACCAGCAATAAGAGAAAGCATGCAAGCACAAAAAGGAAAGCTGGTGCTACTACTAAAGTTTAAAAGAACCAAAAACAGATAAGGAATAACTGAACAGATCTTTTGTATACTGAAGTTAATATTAAGAAAAGCAATATAGTATCATTGCTGTAGGTTACATTGCCTGAGAATAACATTTCAAGTCTTGAAAATGATTTATTTTTTCGAATGTACAATTTCAAGTTTCTGAATGTATTTGCTGCTAAATTTATATTGCACATTACTTTAGGCAGCAACTTTAATAAAGTCCACGGTTATCTTTTCTTGAAAAGCCCTTGTTGATTCAGTGATCATACCTTCTCTTATATGACAGTTTTTGGTTGACCATGAAATAAAATGTCTTATCTTCATTGGGAACAAAACTTTTGTTCCCTGCCCATGAAGGTCAAGTAAACAATGCCAATTAGCAGGAAAAATGATGGAGAAAATTCTTCTTGTGCTAAAAGTTTCCACTGTCCATTTATCACTCCCTTCTTTCCAAAAAAATGTTGAAATACATCTTCTCTGAACTCCATAGTCACTTGTTTAGATGCTTTCAAAGAAGCAGCAATGGCCACTCTAAGCCTGGAAACTTCATTTAATATGACATTCCTGTCTGGCTTGGGATGCTTGTAGTATCTATTCATGATTAAAATACATACAAATTAACAGAATCGAAATGACCCATTATGCACTAAAGTATAAGCAAGAACCAATTCCAAGGCCATATTCTGGAACACGACGAACGGTAAACACTGCAAAAATGTTTACTTCAGACAAAGCTGGTTCAAATGCTCTGGAGGCTCCCATGAAGCCTCAAATGAACTAAAATTCTTCCATTACACCAGATATTCTCTCCCCTTAAGAGTAAAAAATAAGAATATTTCAGTTTCCTATTAAATACTCGCAAAATTACGCGTAGTTTGCGGCTTAACACAATTGAAGCGTAGGATTTATTCAAATTCTCCTGACACACTACCTACGAATTAAAACATTCTTTGTAGGAGAATATCTAAACTGATAATTAGCGAAAGTTACCTTTTCAGACCATTTCTCTGAGCCAACTTAATGTTTGCAGAAGTCTTAGAAAAAATATAATTATTGAGAATCAATTTACTGATAGCATAATCCCCTTTAAAACGAAATTGATAAATTTTTTGGCCTGCATTTCGGGGATTTCCTTACGAGTTTCGCTTACCTGAATCACAAACTTACTTGCTGTCCTTGGCGGCTTGAAATTACCCTTTCCACCTCGAAAAAACGCCCGCCATCCACCGTACGTCTCCTTGCCTTCAATTCTCTACAAATATCAGCAACAGTAACGTTATTTAAATCCGCGAAAAAGCCGATGGATCTCTTCCCACGCGTCCGACTTGACGGAGTTGACGCCATGTTGTTCAGAAGTCACGCTTAATTGCGTGTTGCTTCCCAGCCGATGGCGTACACGCATTTAACTTCTGTGATTGGCAGGTCAAGTCACGCTCCAATCTTCCCATGTCCGAAATTTCTAGCCATGCAAAGGGAGGGGAAATTATGAACGCATCGGGACTCCTACCTTCCAGGTACACCCGTGAGTCCATTAGAACCTTGAAACCCCGGTATAGCTCCAGTGCTTTGGTCGGGGATGCACTTTGCCCGTTTTTCTACCTGTTGATTATCGTGGGTTTTCTTGCCCTGCATAGGAGCATAGTGTGTCGCGGAACTTGCTATAGGTAGCGGGGATGGGAATTCATCGAGTCCTTTAAAGGTACAGGATACTGAATAAACACCATTATTTTATTTAGGTGCTAAAGTAGGTATCCGCACGGGTCGTATCCATGCCCGGGGTCCTGTGGGTGTGGAAGGATTACTGACCGCTAGATGAGTAATGACCGGCCAGGGACACACAGTGGATGACTTTGCTGATGGAGGCCTGCTCAAATATCTTCACGAGACCCTCCCGATTGAAGGCAATCCTCAGGATTCTATTGACGAAGAAATGACTTCGGATAATGGCGACAGCGAAGTAATACAGAAATAATTACGTAATGCTAAACGTGTGCTTCAGTTTGCGCACAGTATTCGTTATACGAGTCAATGTTATGCTTTTGATGAGCGTACGTTTTGAAAACATCCCGCCCAAGAACGTATTATTATGTTGAATTAATTTAACTATTGCTCTCATGCTTGTATCTCAGTTATCCGTTTTTGTTATCCAACTACAATTCGTAGAGGACAAATAACGCCAAAGACGAGTACAAATATCACGCGGTATTTGTACTCCAGAAAGCCGGTAAAACAGGTTTCCTCGCATCGCGCAAGCGAAGAATTGGATTAAAGTTACGGGAAAAAAGATGGCGGACAATTTGAATCATATTTCTGACGACGAAGAGTCGGAATGGGATGGCAAATATAGATTTAAGTTTATTAGTTGAATCGAACGAAGAAAAAAGAGCTAGACGACCAGGAAACTTTTTCATTTATTGAAGAAAATAGAAACAGGAACACGACAACGCGTCAATTCAGTCCCGCCACCTGAAGTAACAGTTTGGCGGGTTGGATAATAAATAACTCATTAGACGTTTGGTTGTGTAGTATCGCTGAGTATTTTTACTAAATACGGCACAACTAGTAAAAATACTCAGCAATAATACACAACAAAACGTCTAATAAGATATATATATATCTTATTGCTAGACACTGTAAAAATATCACTGACAAGGAACTTTTTTCTCTGTGGATAGCTAAAAGCGGAACCCCATTTTTAAGAAAATAGGAATATTTAAAACTGTTTGGTTGGCTTTGCGTTCGACTTAACGCAATCTTGATACCTTGTTTCCGTTCTTGTGCTCCATGCTCAAGCGATACTGTTGAATATACCGTAATAAGAACTGTACGTTGACCCCAATAGTTGACTGTCACGTTCTCAGGACAGACTATGCAAAGCAGAAAACCTGACTCTTGATTAAGGATAGAAAACTGTACGAGAGTTTTCGTGATAATAATAGTTGTTATATTGGTATTACCGAGATGTTGCTGTCAACCCCGAGAAAGCAAGATATTGGTTTACTTCGTAATTCGGTTCTTAAGTCAGTCCCGTGCATTTTCCACGATTGTCCGCGGAGGAAAGGGGCAGCTGAAAAGTCCCTGGTCCTGATGCCTGTTACAAGAACATGCACTGTTTAAAAATAGTTCTTTAAGCAGACTCTTTGTGTGTTCGGGGGGAGGGGGGAGAGATAGGATCTGTGCAATTAATTCTGACATGTGGAAAATGCATAGGACACAACTCTGCTACTTTGGTACGGTTATCGTTATCAGGCACAATGAGAATTACATGAAAAAAATTAATAAATAAAACGGAACCGAATCGTTGAGACAGAATCGTTACGTCATCAATGGGTTCTCTGCATCTTCTATTTTCTATCTGCCCTTTCGCCCTCCCTTTCCCTCCCACGTACAAAACAAAGATCTGGTCGGCCTGCTGATAAGTATTGTTATTAACAGAGTTTCAACTAGCCGTAGCGTATTGTAACATGAAGGGTATTTTCTCTTGCGAAATACTATTTATTAACAGTTTTATCACCGATGAAGGAGACAGGTTCTACGTAACAGAGACTAAATAATGTAACATTAAGAATAAAACCCAATGAAGCAAATACGTTTGATAAGTTCCTTTCTTAGCTGGTGCATATTCGCTCACTTTTAAACCAATCGTGTTCAAGCAAAATTTAACAAATGGTAAACACCACAGCGTACACTATTGAGTTATGGATGCACGCGGGAGGTTGCTAAGCACGAAAGAAGCGTAAGAGTCGCTCGAGGCGATAGCCGAGAGCGACTCTAGCTTCTTGAGTGCTTAGCAAACCTCCCAAGTGCATCCATAACTCAATAGTGTACGCTGTGGTGTTCACCATTTGTTTTATAACATAACATCGATACATTGTAGCCATAGAATTTCCCTTTTATTGAACCAAAAATGTTCGTGTAGTCTTACATGACCAAACAAAACAAGAGCGCGAAAACTAGGCATTGCACGGGTTTGCTCGTCAAGTCAATCGAAGACAAATGTGATCATGTTTACTGAAATTCATGAAAAAAAGCTCTTTCTGAGCTTTGTATCTAGAGCTAATCGTTGCAATTGCTCAATCACGAGCGAAGTTTCTGACGAAAGTAAAAAACCGTCCTCAAATGTCATTTAAAAATTGACTCAATTTCGGAGGAAGAATTGTTGAAAACAATTTGCAAGTTTTGAATACTGCAGTCGCCGAAAAGCGATTTCGTTGCCACTTGTTTGGTCTGGAACGACATGGATTGCTTAGAAACTTCTGATGACTGGCTGTGGTTGTTAGTGGAGAAAGAAAAGGCTCTCGACAAGACTTGACTGGAGTTGTGCAGTTGTGATGTCGATGAACGAGAGTTGTAGCTCACCAGAGACTGTTCACTGCGGTGTCCAGAAATGGCCATGATGTGGCGGTTAGAAATCCCAGCGTTGGACCAGAGAGTGATGGTAGTAGCTCTTACACAATGATTTGTGTAAACTTTGGATAAATTCGCTTCTTCGCTGATATTTTTCATCATTTTAGCGAGGCTGTGTATTCCAAGCGGTCGTGCTTCGTACCAAACTGCATCTTCGGCTGCACAGTTTTTCTTCGGATACTGGAAAAAGGCAGTGCAATTTGGATTGACTTTCTGCAGGTATAGTTTCAGCGCTTTGTAGCCGTCTCTTTGATCTTGTGTTTCATACATTCTTGCTTCTTTTTCTGTGCTCTCTACATCGTTCAATCCTCCAGGATGATTCTTTGACATTTCATCATGGCTCATTGTTGCGTACCTTCGTCCAGCCGCATCAATTTCGAACCTGAAGCTCTTCGTTGTCAAGCTTCTTTGACCTTCACGGCCCCTTCGGCAAAAAAAAAGGACAACATGAAACCAAACGTTCCTCAGGAAGGAAAGTGGTTGAGAGAAGGAAAAGACTTTGCTGGATTTCAACTTCTGGAGGTCTTCCTCTTCGATAGCAGGTTTGTGTGTGACATTTTCTTTGCCGCTTCGCTTAAGGCTTCTTATTTGTGCATCTAACATCAAGTTTGATCTTGAAAATCTCGAATCAGTGGAAATTTTTAGGCCTCTGTTTAAAGGAGGGGCATTGAGATATCTTTCCATTGAGTTTCGGAATCCCAGTAAGGTAGATTTGCTGTAATCTTCGCCCTTTTTCGTTCTGGCTTCTGCATAGAACCTTCGTAGGTTTTGATCCAGCTGGCCGATACTCATCTCTTCAAGCGGGGTTTGAATTTTTTTTTCTGTACACCAAGCTGAAATTAACAGAAAAAGAAACGGTCTGTCAAAATTCTCTTTTTTTAAGACCTTAAATTTTCAATTTCAGTATTTTAACCTCTAATCATCGTAAACGCTCTTTAACAAAGGCAATTTAAAAGGTTTCGTCAAGATTGTTTACGTACAGCATTAAATGGGGTTCCACGGTTACAAACATTTTACTCATCGGTAAAGGCTTCAGGAACTAATTTGTTCTTATTTTTAGCTTTATCGAAGCCTATTTAAAATTTTAAATTTTAAATTTTGTCAGGTTATCTCTGATAGCTGCTTTTTACCTTTAAATGTGGACACAGACCAGTTTGTGGTTTCTTTTGTCTTTTTGGAGTGCCGCTCGCTTACAAGCAATTCAAGTTCGCTTTCACTTAAACTCGCAAATCTCTTTGTAGGTGGCTCAAGAAATGAGAAATCAAATAATTTAAAGGATGGCATTTCTGTCTCATTTTCCCGAAAATTCGAAGACATTTCCATATTTCCGGCAGAAGAGACTCCAGCCATTATTTAAAGAAACAGTTTCCTACGAAACATTTGCTCACGTCAGCAGCGTACACCCATGGGCAAATGGGGGACGCTAAATCGACCAATCAGAGCGCGCGCTTTAGTTTGGTTATGTTATAATACATGATGGATTAACTATCTGAACGGATCTTGGACATCACTGTCCGCCTGTTATCCTTTTTTTCGAGAGGTAACAATCATATTCACGTCATTTGCAGCCTGGAGACGAAAGATTCCGGTAGCCCAGCTAAAGATAATACGGTTCTTCACAGCAGTGTCAGTACGCTTTCCCCTATTCTCTCCCAGATCAGAGCATGTGGACCGCTATGTAAAGAAATACTGCAAAGTAGTAGAATGATTATAGATTTATTCTGCAGTTTAAACTTATCTTACGTTTGTTCATAGAAGCCAAATGTTCATATTTTTTCTTAATTAAGGTCGACATACTTCGAAGATGATACTGATCGTATAAAAAGTCATAATTGTTGATCACGCCCTTCAAACTGCCATACGCCTAGCCTCGGTCGGATGATGAAGTAGAATTATTGCGTCTCACTATGAGCCACACGTTGGTAAGTATTCCTTCGCTCTTTGCTTCGCACTAATTAAACGGAACAAAAGAGCAAGGACTAGAACCAACTTGCCACCGTGATACTGGAACATGTAACCATTGGACCTTGCCACGTAGTTTCTACTGTAGCACTGTATCATTCTGTTTGAGTCCTAGGAGTCTTATTCCTCTTTGTCTATATCTTCCTGCGTAGTAGGTGATGCCCATGGCTGGCGTTCTCCTAAACAAGGCTGTGTGTAGAAAATTACGGCGTTAACATAAGTGTTCCAAAACACTACCCTCCATCTTCTTGTATCTAAATGAGAAAAAAAGCTACAGCCTTTAAGCTTGCGGAATGGACTACCACTGTAAACAGTCGAATGTACAGGGCAGAAAAGTGAAGATTCAGTTTCAAAACAAAGCATGCGTGGTTGGTTCCTTGAGGTCCCTCTTATACATGTCTACTTACTGGGTTATAAATCCAGGAGCTGATGCAAAGGGTGGGGCAATGTCCAAACGATCGACAGCGTAACCAATAGCATTTAAACCAAAAAATTCAACACCCAACACCAGGAATATAACACTTGTTCTCCTTAGCCAAATATAGCCTGTTGCCACTATAAATATTCCAGCTAATAAACCTATGGACAGAATCGGAGAAGATTCATCTTCAAGTGAATCTTGAAGTCAAAATTTCATCCACTATCAAGTGAGGTTTACGCATGGCCCGCATACATCTCTCCACATACGCTCAGACTATAAGTTTTAAAAATTTGAAAAGTTTGTTTTGACTTAAATGGAACGCCATAGATTGGCGCGCGCGAAATACCACAAAAACGATTCTACAATAAAAAAAACTTTTCATTTATTTTCTCAAGTCAGAACAAGAAACTCACAATTCATCGAAAACATTACTTATTTTCTCTTTTTTTTTCACTGTTGTCACTTCTTTTTTTTGCAACAAATGCGAAGAATATTCGTTTGTTTTTTTGTGTTATAAAGGCGTACAAGAGAACCAGAGCCGGATGGCTTTTTCCCGACCGGCTCACGTCAACCCGTCCAGCCCTGCACACGTCAGCTTTTGGTACACTTTTCTATGGGATTGCGCGAGCGGGGCCAGACGGGTCATGTGATAATTTTACTAATCCCTGCGACAAAGACGATCATATGCGAGCCTTAACAGAATCATAGTCTATGCTACTGGCCTTAGTGATTGCTAACTACTTACAGATATACAAATGTAAGTATTACCTGCCCCGTAGAAATTTTTTCCTTATTGTACCAACTTTACAAATCTTGTATCTTATGAGCATATCAGCTGTTATTCTTCCTACTGGACCTAGAATGGCTTTAAACAAATACGGACAAGCTGCTAGGAATCCGGCCAGTCTGAAACGAGAAAAAAATAGGCATTGTCTTTGCGTTGGCAGGTGAATTCATAACTTTTATGTACATCCTAAAAAAAGCATACTTCTCTTTGGTGGTTTTGATAATGTTTTCTTCGTTTAGCTTTTCATGTCTTAGTCTTGCCTAATTTCTGTGAGAATTTACTTTAAGGAGATGCGGAGAAAAGATTACTGATAAGGCTCATTTTTTCAGCGTCTCGAGTTGGCCCGCCTGACCAAGACCAACAATGTGGCAATTAGAGAAAAAAAAAAGCAAATTTAAAAACTACTAGGGAGCTGGATTAAATCAAAGTCATCAACAATGGATAGTTCTTATTTGACTTTAATCCATGGGTTTTAAGGACCTTAATCACAAAATAATGCTCTCAAAAACAAACATCTGACAGAGTAATGGTAGCAAATTTTAAAATGTCGACTATTTCAGCGATATTCCCTCGTCATAGATCTAACAGAGGGTAAATTAATGCTCAAGACTTCTAAACTTTTCAAAACTCGCGACAGTTGCTTGCCTAACTCTAGAGAATCATAAGGAAAAATGCTTATTGTTTGACTTTGCCGCAGATGCCTGATCCAGTAAGGTGACAGTTTTGATGACAGTTTAATGACATATTACAATATTACGAGAAATATGCACTGCCCGCAGTCAGCAAAGGCTAGTCGAGGCGGGCAGTGTTTAATACATATATTAAAAAATATGAAATAAAAAAGATTTACAGAGAAGAGATTCAAAATTCTAGACAAATTACACCTCAGGGCAGGAAACTTTCTGAACGGGCAAAGGTCAGTTACACACAACACGTTCATAATGTCAGCAAATGTGTTTACTATCAGCGAAGAAAGTAAATTCCTACAAAGGAGCGAAAAAATAAGTTACAATACAGAAAAAACTACTTTAAGGCGACTGCATAACGAAATAAAAATAAAAAACGATGGAAACAAAACTGCTTACCAAATGCTGAGAAAGATAGGGTTGTTGGTCAGGGCCACCGAAGAAGAAACCTACTTCGAGGAATGATGTGACACTAATAGCTCGGTACAAAACTGGCAATAAATAAGGGCGAGGTAATAAAACTATAACGAAATTTACATACAGCGAATAACAAAGGAGCGTAACTAACGAAATACCGGAGGGAACAGAAAAGAATACACGATAACAAGTAAGTGAGAAAATGAAAATAAAAAAGAAGAAAAATTTGCCCCAACACTTTCTTTTCAATTCACTTGTCCCTTTGGACAAGTGTAGTGTGTATTTTACTTGTCCGGACCACAAAACTACTTGTCCCAAAAAATTGGCAACAGCAATTTAGGATTTCAAAAATCCTTTTTTATTTCAACCATGCCCCAGTTACGTGGAAATCAATGGCGACGCTGAGCGAAGAAATCAAATACACAGCTTGCACAAAAAGAAAAGAAAATTTATTTCCTAGGCTCTGAGTTGTAAAATACGGGAAAAAATGATTTATTATTTATCCAAAGTCAGGCAACGTTAGAGCTCTACAACTTAGGCCTAGTTTATACGTCGCTTCATTCGAATTTAATTGAGACCAATTTAATTCCATTAAATTCGTCGTTCCTTCGACGTAAACCGTGGCGTGGTTTTATGCGTCGAAATCAATACGATCGAATTTAATTCTCTTCCCAAATGCAGTGCCTCGGGTCGCTGCGGGCTCACCAAAATAAATTCAAATACATTGAGAAAATGTATGCATTTCATTCGACGCGGCGCTAGTGGGACGTTAAAACTGAAGACGCTTTATCGCTATTTTATCCGTCTTACCAACTGAGGACGGATAAAACGTCAAGGGCGAATTTAATTAACCAGACTAACTTAATTCGTTTTAGACGTCGCGCTATCGTCAAATTTAATTGCTTGTGGGACCTTGAATTAAATTCGACTGTAGCGCGACGTATAAGCTAGCAGCTAGGCCTTACTTGTCCAATTGCACAACTTCGATCATCTTTTTCCTTGTCCGAATGGAAAAGTTACCCGTCTCGGACGTTCAGACGGGCCATTAGTTTCCTGCCCTGCAACTACATTTATTTACATTTAAGATACGGCAAGAAAACAGAACAGGCTGGGGTCTTATAGTTGTGCCATTAAAGTAGACAAATCAATATAATCGCCATATTTTTCGAGTCTCTGGAGGAGGAAATCATCAGTTTTACTCTTAAAATTGTATTTTGATAAGGTCCAAATTACATAAAACAACTTCGTGTTCTATAATAATTACGTGGTTGCCATGACACTAACACATGAGCATTGTAACAGTGAGAAACAGTGATAAGAGTTTCCAGCAGAAGGTCAACCAGCAAAACTAACATGTATTGTAAATAGTAAAGGAGAAAAAAACACTATTAGATATGGTGTTTTAAATGCTAAAGCAATCTAAAATTGTGGACAGAGAAACTAAGTTGAGGTAACAGAGCTAAATGCAAGCTTGGTGTCTGTCTAAGCCTGTGTACAACTGTACAGCATGTATGTCACACCATTTTGACCCCTACTTCATTCCTCAATGTTGTTTTATAAGTGACTGTGTTTTTTTTTTTCTTGGATAACATTGATGCTAATATACATGTACTGTAGATTAGTTTTATTCACATTATAGTGACTTTTGACCCCAAAATGCACAAGTGCTTTGCTGAAAACAATACCATTAATACTCAGTGTAACAGTATAAGACTGCTGGTCTAATTAGTAGTACGAGCATATACAGGCAACTTTGTAAGGGGTCTTAGGAGGGCTTATAAATAAAGGGCCTTACAAACACAATGCATATATCTAAGGGAGCTTAAATTTACCAGAACAGAAACACTTTGATACATTAGCTGTGGCAGCACTCATCAAAATATGTTTTACATTTGAGAAATTGAATTCATTTCATTAAATTTGGAACAGAATTAAATTAAAGCTTAACAACTTGAACAAATTAAGCTGGAATGTAACAAAAAAGTAGTTCAGACTTTTAGCTTGAAGCTCATCTTTTCTCTCAATTATTAAAATGTTAGTGTCGAATTCGAAGCAGTGAGGCTTCCAGCTTTGTTATAATTAAAACAAGAAAAACCATAAAATTTTATCTCAGCCAGTAAGAAGTACATCATTATGAAATAACAACATTGACCATGCTTTGTGATGGCAATTATGATCTGCCTGGACAATTAAATGCTACAAATGCTGTATTTACTGGTGCAAAACATGATCTCTTTTTTTTTTAAATGGCCAGAGCAGCAGCTGCTTGTGAACCGCTCGACGTGGTTTTTGCGAGTTGTTGGTTTGCGGCAAGATTACTGAGTTGATTTTGAAAATGGCCATTTCTTACCTCTTGATTGTGTTTTTTATTTTCTTGAGATCTCAAGACACAATAATAGCGTTCAAAAGATATATTTTTAAAAGCAAAGACAGATACAACTCAGTTTTACTTCCTTTAAAAAGAATAGACAGCATTGTCGTCTTCTGACTGCTGTCATCAAACTATTTGATTCCGAGAACACCTTCACGACGTAGAAAGGAATAACCACGACACATCAAAACCAGTCGCCAGACACTTTATCTACCTAATCATTCTAAGCAGTGTCAACGAACGCTGTTCATTTCTACTAATTCATTCTTCTTTTTCTCGTCACCCGGTTCCCACCTAGCGTTTAAGCTCCACTTTCTGCATACAAACACGCACAACACACGATTCTCCCATTCGCTCTGAGAAAGGGCTATTATAAACCCTCCAAACGTCAGCTTTTTAACTCTTTTACGGTGGTGGCCAATTTACAATGTCAACTTAGTTAATAAAACCAAATTACCATGTTACCCCAACTGACGCAGCACCACAGTTTCTTTAGAAACTTACCCCTTTTATTCCTTAATTTTCATATTTAGAAAACGGAGGAGATTTAAGTATGTTGAAGTCATACATGTTTTTACTCAGAGTGTTTGGAAGGTGTATTTAGTAAGCTCAATTTACAAAAATTAATTGTAGAGGAAGCATGATCATTTTTTGCTCAGGTTGACCAAGGACAATAATAAACAGAACACTTAACTGTCCGAGATAAACACAGGTACATGATGTTGTCATTAGTAAGCTTGGAAAGAAATTAGTGAAGGACCCAATTTTGTTTATTAATTCAGTTGCAGCCTAAGCATATATGCAAGTCATTAAGTTAGTTGTTTAAAATACACGTCATGTTTTTTTTAATTGTTGTTTAACTGCAGCTAAAACTGAAAATCATTTGTACAGCTGACTACATGTATACTCTATCATCACCAATTCAGAAAGAGTTATTTGAGGCTTGATGCTCATGACGGTGTTAGGGATTTCCAAAATTTTGAAAGGAATTAATGGAGAAATGATCTTTCATAAGATGTTAAACTTGCTTGAACCCTTTTCAAATGGTTCCAAAGGTTGTACTTCATAGAAATCACAGACAAGTGCAGCCAAATCATCTACTCTTAATTAATCAACTTACATTGTGTCATCTGCTATAAAAAAACAAATCAAAACTAAACTAAAACAAAAACACACGAGGGAAATGAATTCAAGTTTTCATATCCTTATCAGCAAATGTGACTGATTAATTAACTGTTGTTCAGTTATCACAGAAGATATAATTTTAATGAAGCAAATTTGACCTGCAGATGAAATTCAAGCAAAAAAACAATCCTCACAAGTAGACTCTAATTCATATAATTATTATAAGCAATTGCAGAAAAGAAACCAGAAAACATTCAGGCTTTGAAAGTATTCGAACCCCTGCCTCCAAGATACTTAAGTTGAGCAGTCTACTACCAACTATCAGCTACAAAGCCACCTGTTAATAGGCAAATTTTGGAGCAAATCTAAACAAAATTTTCAATGAATAATCAATTTGAGCTGCAGGTGAAAATTAAGCAACGAAACAGTCCTTGCTGGTGGACTGGACACTGCAGTACCAAGAGAGAGAACAGTGAGCCATGAAGCCAGATTAAGAGCAAAAACTAAGAACAATTAACTTATTTGCCCCCAAAAGCTAAAAGGAAAGATTTTCAACAAGGGTTGTCATAGGGATGCCCAGCATCATTACTGAAAGCTTAATCCAGTAAGGTTCAAATTACATAAAAAATTTTGTATTGACTTCTAAAATAAATATGTGGTTGCCATGACACCAATACATGAGAATTGTAACAGTCAGAGAAACAACTTGAACAGTGATAAAAATTTCCATCAGAAAGTCAACCAGCAAAACTAACATGTATTGTAAATGGTACAGGGGACAAAACACTATTAGATATGGTGTTAATGCTAAAGCAATCTCAAAATGTGGACAAAGAAATCAAGATGAGGCAAGAGAGCTGTCTGTCTGAGCCAAATATATGTACAACTGTACAACATGTATGTCACACCATTTCGACCCCTAATTCATGCTTCGATGTTGTTTCATTGGCAACTGTTTTTTTCTTGGATAACATTGATGCTGATGTACATGTTTGCAGATCAGTTTATTTCACATTATAGTGACTTTGGACCCTAAAATGTAACAAGTACGTCTGTATACATGTACTGCACTGAAAACAATAACATTAATACTCAGCATAACAGTATAAAACTGCTGGTTTAATTAATGGTCTGAGCATATACAACTTTGTGCGGGGTTTTAGAAGGGCCTATAAATAAATGGCCTACTTCATTCTTCAATGTTTTTTTATAAGTGACTGTGGTTTTTTTTTTTTCTTGGATAACATTGATGCTAATGTATATGTACCATAGATTAGTTTTATTCACATTATAGTGACTTTTGACCCCAAAATGCACAAGTACTTTGCTGAAAAAAATACCATTAATACTCAGTGTAACAGTATAAGACTGCTGGTTTAATTAATAGTACGAGCATATACAACTTTGTAAGAGGTTTTAGAAGGGCTTATAAATAAAGGGCCTTACAAACACAATGTATATATCTAAGGGAGCTTAAATTTACCAGAACAGAAACACTTTCAATTGATACAAGCTGTGGCAGCACTCGTCAAAATATATTTTACATTTGAGAAATTGAATTCATGAAAATTTCAATTCATGAAGCTCTTGATACATTTTGTTTCTAGTACATACCGTAAGTCAATACATATATTGTTTTGTTGTGTAGTATTGCTGAGTATTTTTACAAGTTGTGCTGTATTTTGACGAGCCCTAGGGCAAGTCAAAATACAAACAATGAGTAAAAAACTACTCAGTGATACTACACAATAAAACATCTAAGACGCGATTTATTATCCAACAGGCTAAATAGTTATTTCAGTGTGAGAGAATTTTGCAGATATTTCTGGAGTACAAATATCGCGTGATATTTGTGCTTGCACGTATTGCATGTTATTTGTACTCTTCAAAACACAATTGGATAATAAATATTTAACAATTATTCCACGAGCGCGCGTTGGATATGAGATGATAGATAGCCAACGAGGCGCCTAGCACCGAGTTGGCTATAATCATCTCATATCCAACAAGCGCGAGTGGAATAATTGTTTTATTAAAAACGTTAAATTAAATTATTAAATTTTATTAAACTTTTAGCTCCCTTTTAATTTTAAGCTGACACGTACGCTTGCCATATTTGTAGATTATGGTATATTGGCTGATATACCATAATGGCTAAGCCAATAAAAAGCCTTGAATTGCATTATCCAATGATCTAGTTTTTAATAAATCTTATTAGTCAGACGTTTTTAGTGTAGTATATTGCTGAGTATTTTTAAGAGTTGTGCTGTATTTTAACTAGCCCATAGGGCGAGTCAAATACAAACAACGACCAAAAATGCTCAGTGATACTACATAACAAAACGTCTAATAAGAGATTATTATCCAACACGCCAAATTGTTATTTCAGTGCGGGCGAATTTCGTGGACATTTCTGAAGTACAAATATCGCGTGATATCTGTACTCGTCTCGCGCGTTATTTGTACTCTACGAAGCACAATTAGATAATAAAAGTATATCATACTGAAGGACCAAACAACTCATTTTATCGATTTCTCGCCTCACTTCATGACCGATACTGAGGGAGGTTAAATGACTTTGCACTATATTTCGATGGAAGAATTTAGAATATTTAAAATAATCGCCTAAATTTCGTGGTGTTTGTTGTGACTAACAAAAAGCAAAACGAAAAAATCACAAGGTTGCATGGTCTATATACTTTGAGTACCGTAGTCCAACGAGGTTAGGTAAATGGACTGGAGGTCATTGTTTTGTCCACCAATCCATTGCTTGGTGATCAGTTCTTTCAACATTTGTTAAAGGATAAGTACGCAGTGGTACTAATAAGATACATGTCATAGACATTGAATAAGTTGAAAGTCTTATTAGACCTCACCTGTCGAAGTATAAATTCAAATTTTCATCCAGGGGGGTTTGAAGTTACTTCCCACATCCGATGTACAGAGTGAAGAGGAAAATACTCTTTTTTTAGAAAAGGCTGCCAAATGTAACACAGCTGTCGAAACAAACCGTCCTGACTATACAGTGCGACATCAATACTTTCAGTATTCAATCCACAGCCGTCCGCCATTTTGAATGTGGTTGCTAGTTAACTGAGTCTAGAGGAAGTCATAGCCAATCAGAAGAAACCGCGTTCAAAGAAATCTATGCTTTTCATTGGAAAATCTGGATTTTGGAAATCCAGATTTCGGATTTTAGGGTGATTCCCTCGTTTTGCACTGCGCGACCTATTCTGCTCATAACATTGCGACATCGAAGATGGCGGCCGTTCTTCCCGCTAGCGTGAAAAGAACAGACAAGGGACGCTTGGGCGGGGCAAAAGCTTTTACTCGTAATAAGAATGCCGCAAATCGGCTGACACTTCCAGTTCTGCTCTCGAAAAACAAGACAATGAAAAGGAAGTGCGTGATCCGGAGGTCTGCAGTAGATTTCCACCTCGCGGCCGTCGAGTTGTAGAATTAAATGTCCTCACTGAGGCTTTGGACGGGAGCTGTGAAGCGTGTGGGGCAGCTCTACGGCTCTCCGACTGCGTAAAAGAAACAGTCTCTGGGCTAGGATCACTACTCTACATAAACTGTTTAAACTCCGAGTGTGGAAAGACAAATATCTGTCGAAGAAATAAGACCCACCGCAGGTAGCACCGGAACAACGCGAGGGAGACCAATCTTTGATGTAAACACGAAGCTCGCTTCGGGTTTGTTTACATTTAATGTTGCTAAGAATATTGTTTTCCACGATAAAAGCACCCACTTAACATCTAGAAAAAATCCGAGCGCCAGATGGGTTTTGAACCCACGACCCTCCGTGATCTAGTCGGATGCTCTAACCACTGAGCTACTGGAGACTCTATGGTGAGTAAGGGTCAACTTGTGGGCCTGGACTGGAACCGCATCGCGCGGCTACACAGCCAAGTATTGGTAAGCGTGATGCTGTTAGTAAGTTTTCACAGAGCATCCGACTAGATCACGGAGGGTCGTGGGTTCAAGTCCCATCTGGGGCTCGAATTTTTTCTATTACACTAAAAATTGTTTCATCTTTACCTGCTCACTTTGGAGGTTGGTTGGCCGCATCTTGATATGCCTTAATGTGACAGCGTGATGCTGTTAGTGAGTTTTCACAGGTGCTTACCAATACTTGGCTGTGTAGCCGCGCGATGCGGTTCCAGTGGAGGCCCACAAGTTGACCCTTGCTCATCATAGAGTCTCCAGTAGCTCAGTGGTTAGAGCATCCGCCTAGATCAAGGAGGGTCGTGGGTTCAAGCCCCATCTGGGGCTCGGATTTTTTCTATTACACTAAAACTTGTTTCATCTTTACATGCTCATTTAACATCTAGCCAATTTTTAAATAAATTTTAACTTATTATGTCGATTTAAAAATCGACATATTTATGGGGATGCTCTACGCAAGCGTAGGTCCTACTCACCATCACTTGGAGAGTCCAGGCTGAGGACTCGCGAGAGGGAAGTAGGGCCCGAAATTGAAAAGCCGGCAAAGGAATCATGTCTGGAAAGTTTAGAAAGCAAAAGAAACCTGTGGAAAGAGGATAACGAGAAGGAAAATGTGGCGATAGGCTAGGAGCGTCATATGACAGGGGATGACTGCGATCTTAAAACTATATCCACCTTTCACGGCAGTTTGTGAGGAAACAAGCACGGTGACGCCCAATTTTTTTTTTCAGGTGTTTGCTAAGAACAGTCTAATAAAGAATATTTTTGAAGAAAAAATTTTTTTTAGTAGAACATGATTTTTTTAGGATAATACTTTCGTACTTGGTGTATTTTGGCCAAGGTCAGGATTCAAGCTAAGAACGGAACTGTCCGAAAAAGTGAAAGATCCCCACAACCAGGCAATCAAAAAAAACTAAAATGAAGCAATACTGCTTGTTTTAATAAAAGAAGCTTTAATTTCAAAGTAAAATTTTGTCTTTCAAGTTACCAAGGCTAAATTCTGATAAAGGTGATTCCAAATTTTAACGCACAACCAGGGAAAAATCTCCCATTTTAGGAGCCTGCTGACGTGTAAACAAGCACGGCGACCCCCATTTTTTTTTATTTCATGAATGTTAAATATACCAACTTTCAAAAAAGGTTTGATAGTGGAACAATTTGAAGGAAATTACCTTAAGGCAAAACGTGGAATCTAAAAACGGAATACGACGCTGAGAAAACCGTCCTCAAGCTGGATTTCAATTGAGAAATCCAATTCCGGAGCGCGTGGGTTTTTATGTTTCACGTCTTTTGAGAAATCCAGAGAGGGATTTGCGAAGCTGCACCTGTTCAACGAAGGGTCTTCCTAGAAAGTTTCTTCCTCTTTTGACTTCAACTTGGCCTCTCCCCCCCCCCCCCCCCGCGTTGTTTTGTTTTCACGCCTGGCGTGCGTGATTTTTTGTGAACTGGCCAATCGCGTCGGGGACATTGGGCTTGGCCTTGACATTGAAAAGAGGCTGTCGTGTACATTTTGCTCTTGTATCTTAGTCTTTTTTATTTATTTTCAGTGCGCAATTTACTTTGGATTGCTGTTTCTAATTCCTCAGTTTGGAATTTTTACAAGTTTAAGGAGGTTTATTCAACTCACCAATGTGAATTTCAATGACATAATTTCCAGGGAGCAAAATGTTAAAATAAAATGTTAATAAATGTTACTAAATTGTTATGATTTTAGAAATTTCTCTGTTGTTCAGCTCTGCTCTGAAATTATACTAAAACAATTGTTCGCCTCATGTTCGGTGAGTTTTGTCGAATAATCTCCTCGAATTCGTGGCTAAAGAACTACCTTAAACGAGCGCACAGTGTTCAAGGTCGTGGCCAAGTTATACGATCCACTGGCTGAATTTCACCTCTTTTCACAACGATCAAGACACTCTTCCGAGATCTATGCAAACTGAAAAATGGCTGGGACGACCTTCTTCACGAGGGACTTTCTTTCAGATACTCGCAATAGTTATCTGATCTGTCAAAGGCCGTAGGTATCCAGATCCAAAGATGTTATCTTTCAGACGAGAGCGTAATTTCAATTCAATTACGCGATTTTGGAGATAGATCGGAAGCTGTGTATACGGCAACAGTTCATCCAAGAGTTGAGACGAGACAAAGAGTCTACATTTGGTAATTGTTGTTTTTGAGTTTTCGTTCACGCCTACTTTAAATCCCTCAGTTCGGAATTTTTTACGAAGTGAAAGAGGTTTTATTAAAACTGAGTGTTGTGATCATTTTAATTACTTATTTTCCGTTGTGAAGAGTGCACCTGTAGGCGAGTGATGAGTTGAAAAAAGCGTTCAAGATGACTTGGCAATGACAATGGTTAGGGATTTAAACAAATTTTTTTCTTCAACAAGTTTTCTATGAAGTGTCTTTGATAAGTTCCTTTTACTGGAAAAGGTAGATTAAAAGGTCTAGCGTTTTACTCGTCACCATGTTCCCGCTAATAGTGTAGCTCCACTTTCGGCATAAAACCCCCACACAACCCATAATTCCTCCATTCGCTCTGACGAAGGGCTAATGATGGAAACGTCAGCTTTTTAACTCTTTATGGTGGCCAATTTACAATTTCAACTTAGTTGATATTATCAAATGACCTTGTTACCTCCACCGACGCAGAATCACAGTTTCTTTAGAAACTTACCCCTTTATTCAATAGAAAATAATGTCTGTCAGCATCCTCTTTAAAATTGCTAAGATTTTCCTTCCTTGGAATTTAACTAAAAAAAAAATAGACAGATAGGTAAAGATATGAATTTTTTAGTAATGAACTATTGATCAATAGAGAGAGCGATAACTCCGATGAATGGAATTTCCTTCTGTATTTGATTTTGACGGACAGGGTAATAAAATTAACTAAAATTGATGGTGAGGATCACACACATGAGAATATCAGCTGAGAGTTGATATTCTCTTGCAACGAAATGATGATGACGTTAAACGGGATAAGTTGAGCGCCACTGAGTCACACTGTCACAGGTCACAGATAAAGTTTTGAGTTAGGGCCTGTTTACACGGAAGTGGAGGACCCTTGGTAGGTGAGGTAACCCGCCTGGCCGTGGTCGGAAAATAAAATGCCTTTACATACAATCTTACAACCCTGTGGTGCCGGGGTGAAGTTTGTCGAGGTTGTTGTTGCGCTTGTAATTAGGGACTTTAAGCATAGGCGTCCCAAGCTGACGTCTCGAGAAAGACGAAAGATTTATTCTCGGAAACGTTTGTGCTTATTCATAAAAGCGCCACGCGATGTGTTACACGGTATTAGGTTACGCAAGGTACGTACCGTTGACAATCTGAACCTATTTTGAACCTAAAAGATTAAGATCTAACTCTAAGCGTGAGCGTGGGACGTTAAAAAAAAAGGAGAAATATAAAAAAAAATTAAGAAAATTAAAAAGGATAATAAAAGCTACGAATATAACGTGTTGAGTCTCCTTACTTTTTTTTCCGCTGCCGCTTTGTCGTTTACAGTCCTTTTAACGCTTTGCTAATACCTACCCGTTCGAGCAGCATTATTATTAGGTATTGATAAAGCACTCTCATGGATGGAAATTTGAGGGATATCGGTCGACTTTTGTGGAATTTATCAGCCTTCGAGTGGAGATGGTTGGTGTTCGAGACAGGTTGAAGTGATCAACCTCCTGTTTTTCTTTATACAGTAGACTGGTAACATCACACCAGTTACAAAGAACGTCGCCAAAACAGCGTTGAAACGACCGTTGGCGATAGAGCGGCCACGGAAATATGATAAGGAGACTTAATATGTTATCTATCCGTTTTCATTTTTACTTATTTTTTTTCTAATTTTTTCCCTTTCTTAACGGCTCACGCTTACGCTTAAAACTCGATCTTATTATTTTAGGTATTGCCGCTAGTGACCTTTAGACCCCAAAATAACAAAGCACGCTTGGGTCGCCCGTGTAGATACGTTATATGGAAATGTAGTGATAAGGAAATATGGCTGATTTACAACGCTAATTATTCCGAAATGTGAATATTTTAGACTCCTTGTGTGTCCCTTACAATTTCTGGTGATTTCTGCTGTTTTGGACTTGCTTTGCCATCACTGTTATTCCTATTAGACTCCTTCTTATGGGTCGTCATTTGTTTTTCCATAAGATTTTCACCAATAGGTCGATAACATATGAATGCGGCAGTGTTGAGTTCAAAGTAAAAATGTAAGTTAATCACTTCCGAGGTTTCATTGGTAAGAGGACGTAAAATTTGGTGTTCTAACGTTTTAATTCTGTATGGGACAGCTAGGAAAGTTTTACAACACGCTTGTTTCGTTTTTGAGCTTTTTTCCATGAACGTGGCCCTGGCTAGACGGGTTACCCCACCCTGAGGCGTTTGCGTGGCAAATCGTCACCTCGGCTGACAGGGTTACCCTACCTGGTAGAACGGGCTACCCGCTTAGGCGGGTCATCCCACTTAAGCGGGTCACTCCACTTAGGCAGGCTACCTCACCTACCTGGGGTCCCCCATCTCCATGTAAAGAGGCCCTTATTCACTTTCTTGCTAACAGTTTCTAATTGAACGTTACTAAAGGCTTCTCACTAACAGAATACGGTTTATAATGTTTTGCTTCTCACTGCCTTTAAACGATGGTGGGGAATTATCGCACAGTTTAAAAAGCTAACTTTAAATGTCATAGGTCACAGAAAAGGAGAAATGGATATTATATTAATTCTAATGCTTCCGTTATGTTTGTCGTTGTATGTCGTTTATCTGCGAACGAACGAGAGTATGCAATGATGAGCGAA
>NC_142519.1:40516612-40626612 GCF_964205215.1 Stylophora pistillata | reverse complement strand
TATCTTCATATTTAGTTGCGCTTAGAGCCATTGACCCTTGCCATTTTGCCATGCCAAAGTTAATTTAACGACACACATTCATCAGTGTTGTTACCTATATGTTTTCCTCGGAATAAGAATAATTACAACAGAACACAAAGACCCATAAATGGGCTAACGTATAATTTCTGTATTTTATTTTATATAGATTTGTCTGCCATGTCTCCTAAGTTTGGATTATTGTTGCTTATGTTGGTGCTAATGTGCAGCATTCGATATTGTAAGTATAAACATACGCATGCATGTACAAGCACGCACTGACGGAATTATGCACACACGCGAAGCAACAACTACGCCGGGGAGTCCTGATTTCTTGAGTCTGAAGTATGTCGCTTATACCGAATTTCTCAGAAATAACATTACAACGCTGTGACCTGTGGATTTTCATGTCATGAGCCAACGGTATGGGTCACGCTGAGAGATTTTTTCAGGGTTATGGTCTTGCCAACAATGGGAAAGAGACGTGTTTTATACGTAAGACTTCTTGAGAATTTTGAAAATCAATTGCTCTCCTTACGAGCAGAAGATTCATGCTTTGAAACATGGAGTTGCTCATTCCTGTGTACACAAATCCACGGGAAAAAAAACTGTTTTTCTTTATCGACACAACTAAGACACTGAGCAAAATTAATTCAAGTATTCAGTTCCAGTTTCTTCTCTTTAGTTAATTTAGGTTTAATTATTTTTCTTGTAGGTGGAGCACGCGGTATGTTTTTCAGTAGATTTGCTGAGTCTACAGAGCAGGTTACCAAGAGGAACTACAAACAGACTTACTTTCCTAGTTGATGGATGATTGTTCCTTCCAGGGATAAAAACTATCGCTTTTATCTTTTAGCACTGTTGTGTGGGATCAAAGAAAAAATGTCTTATTTCTCGGTGTTTCACCGTGACCTGGTTTAATTAGATGTATTTTACAGTTCATTTTAGATGGTAATAAGCTCTTCACTTGAAACTGGCAGATCACAGCGATATCCTTTCTTAGGCCTTCGATATCAAATTAAAGAGCTAAGAACATCATAACAACGTAATATCATAACACTATCATGACAAATGAACTTGCCAAAGTGAACCCAAACACAGTCTACGTTATGTACGTCTTCCTGAAGTTTTCTATCGGTGATATTTCCCCCAAAGAACTTTGGAGTGTTTAGCACGTTTAATCAAATAAACACAAACATAGTATTATCAATATTAATTTTCTTCCCAGAATGCTTTGACAAACAAGATTGTCGAGGGACACAACATAACGATTGCTATGATAGCTATCACAAGTTGATGGCTTGTCCCAGAACCTGTGGCGTATGTGGTGAGGATTTTACTGCTTCAATTTATAATAACTTGTTATGCATTGGGATAGCAGCCTTAAGATTATTTTAAATTAGGAATCCCTGTTGACAGGCAAGGAGCCGACAAAATAAACTTTGTCAGTGGGACTGATGCAAAATTGTACCACTCAAATACCGTTCAACGCGTTAGAAATAACCTGTAAAGTATGTTTTCACAAGAGAAGGAAAAATCTTTGTCATCTACAAGTGGTCTACCAGTGTACATTTTTGAACGTTCAACTGAGATTTGAAAGGTTAAGCAATTATTAGCAGAAAGCCTCTACTTCTAAGAAAGTGAACAATTATGAGGAGGCCGTGGAAGACCACGGCAGGCAATCTTTTCCAATCATTACTTTTGAAAATAAATCGGTGAAAATGAATCTACTTAGCCTTTTAGGAGAGGTAAAATCACGAACTGCATTTAACAAAAGGACTTTCTGATGCAGCGAAATTAAAAACTATATGATCGAGTGTCGCTAGCACTTCCTTCCAGAACTTACCTAATTTCATTAAAATCTCATTCGTCACAATCAAGCATTTCATTGAAGTGGAGGCAAATTAGTTTTTTTTCATATATGCATGGGGGAATAGGTTAAACGGTTGGTTATTTACTTATTCATTCATCTTTCATTTTTTATTTTTATTTTTATTTCATACATTTTATTTTTACTTTATACATTTATTTAATTTTGATTTTGGTACTACAACTACTACTTTTGATTTCTTAATTTAAGTTGTATTAGAAATGCGAAAGCACTGGCAAATATTAACTGGTTCCTCTGACGATTGACCGTCCTGACACCCTACAATTAGTATGATAACACAGTGCTATTAATACGAAAATCGGAATCAAAACCAACTTCCCACCTGTAAAATATCCTTTTGCTACCTTTGAGTGTCATTCCTTAGGGACCAGTGATTATGTATCTCCTGTGGCGAGAATGAGGATTATAAGAACATTTCAGACCTTTGTTGTGAAATCAGACACAATTTTATTGTGACGTAAGTAAAATCTTCCGAACCCCCTCCCCTCCCTGTCGGCCCCTTGAAAAGTATTTTCAGCTGTATTCTGTAGTATTAGATTTAAGTTAAAAAAAAACAACAACAAAAACAACTAAACAAGAAAACAAAGCAAATCCAAAATCAAACAAAACAAAATAGCTTTTCTTTATTTTTTTTTTTTCATTAGAGTCCTGCTGTGAGGATCACCATCCTGGCTGTAAGGCTTGGGCAGATAGGGGTGACTGTCATAACAATCCAGATACCTTGATCAGGATGTGCCCTGCTTCTTGTGGTGCTTGTTAGTGATTTTTAGAGACTGTGATCGGTATGTATACCGTCTTTTAGCTACGCAATATTTTTTGTTCACCTTTTTGCCTTCGGTCTATTTGCCTTCGGTTCTTTGCTGAAAGAACAATAGAAAAAATGCCTGGTATAAATACACTCGGTCTCTGGAAAAAAATTATAAAAAATATTGTCAGCCTTTGGATCAACAAAAGAGAATAAAAACACTGTGGAGCCAAGAAAAAATAATCATAATTTGCATTTATTTGCAGTAAAAAGTGTTCCTTAGATATTCAACTCAGTTTTAAGGGGGAAAAAATGAAATACTTAAAGCATCGATTGAAGCAGCTAAAAAAAAACCAACCAATCTGTTTTTATAGAAACCATGCTGAGGAAGAACTTTTCAGTTTATTTTTGTTTTACTCGTCACTCTGATGGTCTTCGCAGAACATGTATTTTATTTCATATTATTATATTACACTTTCTTCACTCTTAAGAGAGAGCAGGTCGAGTTGCGACACCAAACAACTGCTACAAAGGGGACGGCCATTATACAAGGCAATCAGAATTTATTATATATATCTTGTGAGGGCTTTGTGAATGATTTCGATGCGAGCTCTTTTTAAGGCCGGCTGACTTTTTTCTTCTTCTTCCTAATGTTTTTTAATTTTTTTTTCAAAGGGTAGGAGGGGTAGTTCAACCGATTTTAAAACAGACTTTCAAGAAAACGGAGCGATGCTTTTATTCACTGCAACTGTGTAAAGCATTCAATACTAAAATGGTGACAATAAAACTGGGTTAAATGTTGAATTTTTGTATTCCTGCTTTTTTGTAAGAGGGTTAACTCGATGCTTTTGAGTTCGGTCCAAGTTTTTTTGGAAAAATCTGATAATTGAGATTTAACTCCGACAACATAATGTTTCGTTACACGAAGTCCATGGCCACTAAAGAAATGGCAGTGAACGTGCGTCAGACCACTTATAAATAAATTTGCTGAGATAACAACGAAAAATTTTAATTTTCTTTTTTTTTTTTATGTGAGTCTGTGGAAACAGGCATAATGGCAGAACTTTCTCGGCATAAATTCGGAAAACTTTCTTGACAAAGAAGACTTTTCTAATAATGTAGTTTCTGTAAAGCATAAATACTGTTGGAAGCTGCAATATCGACCAGATGAGGAGCTTAGAATATTTAACGCCTAATACTCTTGATCTTTTGTCAAACAAAAGTAGTCGCTCTGATAAAAAAGAATTATCACCGTGTGACGAGTCCGCGCCACAAAAGGGGGGCGCCCTCCAACATACACAAAACACTAAACATAAACAAGCCCGAGAAGACACTCCACAACACAACTAAACGTAGGCCTAGAAATATTTTATTACTCTAAGTAAGACAATATGGTATTTAACAATTACAAACAACAACAACAACAACAAAAAAAACAATAAACTAAATTATTTACCCTAATTACAATAATACAGTAAAACCAAATTGCTAAATTATTTACCTAAACTACTTTACAAGAGTTTACAAGAACGTAACAATTTAAAACTAGAATGCGCTAACTATATTTACAAGAGATAACTTGGATATATCAACAAAGTTGAAGTGGTAAATTGGCCACAGTAACGATTACAAAAGCTGACGTTTCGAGCGTTAGCCCTTTGTCGGAGCGTCATCTTTCGCTTCGACGAAGGGCTAACGCTCGAAATGTCAGCTTTTGTAATCGTTACCGTGGCCAATCTACCACTTCAGCTTTGTCGATATATCCAAGTTATTTCGTTACTCCCACCGACGCAGCCCCAAACAGTTTCTTTCGAAACTATCAGCCTTTATATATTTACAAGAGTATTATTAAGGAAAAAGGTAGCGTTTTTTTTTTTCAGTTCAGTTCGGTTAGGTTTCACCTTACGCCCTCGGCCACGTCCGTGTTCTTGTCTTGTCCACAACTCAGCACGCTCCACCAACAAACGATGCCCCGCCGAACCAAACTCCCGTTTCTCCAACCAGGTTCCCTTCTCACCGGAGTTCTATTGTTATCGCTATTGTTTTCATTGAACAAAGACTGAATGCATAATTAATGCATGGGGTTAGATGGTACTCTTGCCTTCAACTTTTTACTTCTCGTAACTTGACTCACTCAAACTTGTCGTAACTTGACTCACTCAGACTTGTTGTTGAATCAGTTACTGTCTCTTCTTCCTTTAGCTCACAGTCTGGTAGATTCTTTGCACACCTGTTCCCTGGCAAATGGTTTTCTTCCGTGAAGTGGAACGATTTTTCTGAATGAATTTGTCAGAAATTGTATTGTGGCTAGTCTCCGTTCCCTCAAATTTATCCACGCTCTTCGCTTGTAACTCACAAACCTTCACCTCACTTCTTCGTAACCGTGGCCAAATCCTTCATTATATACGGATGCAAGGTGCGAGAAAAAAAGGGAAGAGAACTATTGAATATATAGAACAAAGGTTAATTACACAGGTAAAGAATAGGAATTACGTTATAGATACAAATACCACACACTAGACATATCCTAGGAGAATAAAAAATGCACTACATAATCCTAAGTTAATTCTTTTGAATGTGTTCATGACAGTCTCCGAATTTTCGCAAGCTGGCTGTTCGGCTAGCTGTTGCTTTGTGCTTAGTATAAGAAACTCTGCTTTGTCGTCATTTAGCATTACATTGTCCGCTATCATCCAGCTCCTGAAATCACTGATGCAGTCAGTCAGACTTTATAGCAGCATCCGCTTATGGCGACTTCGTCGCCGACATTATCCAAAAGTTACGAACTTTGTAAGTCCCTCCACGCACTTTTTCTCTTGCGCGGGATGAAAGCGGGAAGTCCAGAGCAGGTAAGATGGGCACATCTTGCCCGCTCGGGTAATCAATCAGAACATACGATTCGCTTTGTCTTGCCCGCTCGGGTAGCCAATCAGAACATAAGATTCGCTTCATCTTGCTTGTGGGCGCTGCCAGCTCTATCAGCCAGCTCTATAGTGAATTAAATCATCGCGCCATATTTTATATCTATCGCGCGATAAAATGTGACATGTCCTCTATAGGCCACATTAGAAAACATTTCTTTTTCAGTCTTCCTAACAGTTTTCTTAAGAAAATGCGGTTGTAAAACAAATCACCTCCGTTTCTGTTGTAAACAGCCCAGAGAAAGAAAGACCTTCATGAGTACATTTTTGTTTTTTCCAATTTTTTTTGGTCCTTCGGGACAGCGAGGTTTTAGTCTTTTTCTTCAGACAAAGTTCAACAAGAGAACTAAGTCCATGATTAGCCATCTTGAGCTCCCCTCTACCAACTAAATATAGCTACAAACTGAATCCAATATTGAACTTATTTCGAGGCAGTTTTCTCTTTCTCTCCTCCTTTGTATTTTTGGGGTATTCCAGCGCGACATGCGTGACCTGATCAATTAACGACTCACGTTTAGAGACCTTGAACCTGACACTGGGACTAGCGTGGACTCTCCTTTGGAATTGAGTTGACTTTTGTGACCTTTTCGCATCATGAATTTGTCGCTGTTTTTTTAATTGAAATGTAAGACTTTTCCAAGGCTTTATTTTCATATAAATGCTGTACGAAACGTAAACGTAAACATATACTTCATCTTTGTTGGCGGAGTTTATATTATAGCAAAAGAAATAACTTGCCGGCAAAAGAAAAAACCTCGCGACAAAAGAAATAACCTCGCGGTAATAAAAATAACCAAGCGGCAAAAGAAATAGCCTCGCCGCAAACGAAATAACCTCGCCGCAAAAGATTTTCTCGCGGTAAAAGAATTAACTTCGCGGCAAAATAAATAGTCTCGCTGCAAAATAAATAGTCTCGCGGCAAAAGAAATAAACTAGCAGCAGAAGAAATAATCTCACAGGAAAAGAAATAGTGTCGCGGCAAAAGAAATAACCTCGCGGCAATAGAAATAACCACGCGGCAATAGAAATAACCTCGTGGCAAAAGAAATAGACTCGTAGCAATAGAAATAGTCTCGCAGCAGTAGAAATCGTCTCGATGCAAAAGAAATAATCTCGTGGCAAAAGAAATAACCTGGTGGCAATAGAAACAACCTTGTGGCAAAAGAAATAACCTCGCGGCAATAGAAATAGTCTCACGGCAATAGAAATAGTCTCGCGGCAAAAGAAATAGTCTCGTAGAAAAAGAAATAATTTCGCGGCAAAAGAAATAGTCCCTCGGCAAAAGAAATAATCTCGCGGCCCGAGAAATAGCCTCACGACTGAAGAAATAACCTCGCGGTAAAAAGAAAAAGACTTACGGCAAAAGGAAAAACCTCACTGGTAAAAGAAATAATTAAATAATAATAAGTGATACTAAGGGTACTTCTTTACTACGCTCTGTAATTTGTCTGTAGAACTTGTGACACCTTCTTAAGAAACAAGATGCAAAGAAAAAAACAGAGCAACAGAGCTCATTGATGCCGTCGGTTATCAGTAGACAGAATCCTCATCGACAACTTCAAAATATTTTTCTCACTTCTAATTGGGTGTTTTTTATCTTTCGTTTTGGGTTTACCAAAAGCGTTGAAACCTCTGCAAAGCAGTATCTATTTTTCTTTTTGTCGAGACAAAGTGTGAAATGGAGGCGAGACTCACCAAGTGACGTTCCCTCTTGCTCTCCGAGGTTGGCGATCCTCTTCGAATATCTCCTTCTCTCTCTCGACTGCAAGAAGACCGCATAAATAGAGAAGAAAAGAAAAGTAGTACCTCTTCGGTAAAGTGTTTTAAAGACGAGTGATTTAGAAAGAAGGTTAGTATTTGAAAACGTTCCGACCACGTTTCCGCTATTAGCAAGTTCAAGGAATGATAATAATGATAACAATAGTCATAATAATCATGGTATTAATAAATATAATCATCATCATCATCATCACTGTCATCATAATAATCATAATAATAATTGACCACTCCCCCAATAAGGCTTTTCAGGGCCTTTTCGGTCGCCACGATATCAACAAACTTAAATTCAATCGTAGCACTAGATTTCCCAATCTTTCCTCTAAAGAGTGGCCAGCACTAAAAAGCCTAAAAAAACGCAAAGACATTGTTATCAAAGCGGCCGACAACGGCGGCGCAGTAGTTGTTTGGCGGACCGACCTATACCAAAAAGAAACTTTGCGGTAACTTTCTAACACCTCTTCTTTTCGAAAGGTTGACAAAGATCTCACCTCCATTAATCAAAACATGTCAAAAAAACGATTAACGAACTCATAGCTGAAGTGGAGTTGCCGGCGACTGCAAAAAATCTCATCGTTACCACTCCTAGAGCTTCTTGTATTACTTTTCACCTAACATTTACAAACATAACAACCCAAACGGACGAATTGACTCGGCTTGCAGTTGTCCAACTGTCATGAAAGCATGGTAGTTAACAAAGAATTTCCTAAGGTGTAGGTAATTCATTTTTTTTACTCTCCGGAGGCAGCGTGGCCGGTTGGTTAGGGTGCTGGACTTGTAATCCGGTGTCCCATTGGATTTGTTCTCGGTTTCCCTTAGTTCAACTCCTTGGGCAACGATTTATGCACTAGTGTGTTTTAAAAACCTAGACTCACATAGTTACTTGCTGTAGACATCTATATTTATACAGGATAGCCCCTTCAGTGTGCTAAACACTGGTATCAACGTGGGTCCTGTTAACCACCCATCCCACCCTAGGGGAGGACATCCATCACGCAGTAATCTCGTGCGTGGGAAATTAACGTCTCCTGCCCCTAACCCTGCAGGAGACGGGACCTCCATTTATTCGACCCTATCCGAGAAGACTAGAATATCTAAACTTTTCTTGATGTTATAGAAACGCAGCATATTCTTCTCAATTATTTTAAGACCCTGAGTATTGGTCCGGCCGGGGCTCGAACCTTCGACCTCCCGCACAACAGTCCAGCGCTCTATCCAGTGAGCTAACCGGGAAGCGGTTAGTATGTATCTTTGCATCCATCTTATTTCAAGAATTCCATTCCCTTTTCTCAGTTTCTAACTGACTTAGTCGTTTCTGTAGTGTTGACTGATTTTGTCGACAAATCAAGGTCACTGTGCCACTTTTTCGAAAAACGTGGCCACACTGTTTCTGTCGTTCAAGTGGGTCACTACCGCGCCCAACTTATTGATCGACAGTCAGCACTACAAACGTCACAGAAGGAAAATTCCGACCGCACCCTTACCATAAAAGATAACCTTGAGGTATAACTTCAAGTATACTACAAGCATACTGCACTCTGCATCAATAATAGTTATA
This sequence comes from Stylophora pistillata, assembly GCF_964205215.1. Lineage (NCBI taxonomy): Eukaryota > Metazoa > Cnidaria > Anthozoa > Scleractinia > Pocilloporidae > Stylophora > Stylophora pistillata. The sequence goes on along the minus strand of NC_142519.1, from coordinate 40,617,703 downwards.
CTGCAATCATACCTCAATAACCCTTCAATAGTACTGCACTTAGTTAAGTACAACTACAGTACCATTTTTGAAGTACACTTTAAGTATACTGTTTAAGTGAAAATCATTTTCTTTGTTGTTAATGTAGGGTACGAGTATACTTTAAATGTCTCACACACATGTAAATCAAGGTCAGGTCTGATTAATTAGGACTGGAATAACTCTACTGAAAAGGTACTGATGCTTCAGTTGAAATATTATCAACGAACATTTTCCATTCCATTAATTCATTCTTGTTTTTCTCGTCATCATGTTCCCACCAATAGCGTAGCTCCACTTTCTGCACATAAACACACACACAACCCACAATTCCTCCATTTGCTCTGACGAATGGCTAACGCTCCAAACGTTAGCTTTTTTATCTCTTTCACAGTGGCCAGTTTACAATTTCAACTTAGTTGATAAAACCAAATTACCTTGGTAACCCCCACTGACGCAGCACCACAGTTTCTTTAGAAACTGATACCCCCATTATTACTTAACTTTCACATTTAGAGAATTGGGGAGAAAGTATGTTGAAGTCATACATGTTTTTCCTCAGGCTGTTTAAAAGGTACATTTAGTAAGCTCAAATAAAAAAATGTAGAGGAAGCATGATCTTTTTTTAGTCAGGTTGTTGAAGGACAATAATAAAGAAAACATTATTGTCAGAGGTAAACACAGATAATGTTGTCATTAGTAAGCTAATGGAAAGAAATTAGTGGAGGACCCAATTTTGCCAATTAATTTAGTTGCAGCTGAGGCATTCTTGTGGAAAAATAAAAAACATGATGAAGTAAAAAGTGCAGTAATATGTCAGCTATTCTCTCTCATGGTGGTGTGAACTTCCCAAATGTCCACACTGTGGTAAAGTCACTATACTTGAGCCGTTTAGGCAGGTTTCCAAATTTCACATATGAGACCTGGCAAGCTATTCCTAATAGTTATTTTAATAAATATGGAGGATTATCTTTCCTACTGAAATGTTCTTACAACTCTAAGCACTTTAACAAGAAAATGCCCCTTCTTTTTTATAGCGAAATGTTCGACTATTTCGAGGAATTACGCAGGGGTTATCCTGATGTGTACATTAGTGAATTTATTCTTTGGAACAATAAAGAAATTACAATAGAGAGAAAATCTATTTTCTGGATATATTTGTTGAGAAAGGAATTTATTTCATACAAGACTTATTAAATAGAGACAGTAAGTTCTTATCTCTAGAACATTTTCAAAGGAAATATAATGTTGAACTAAACTATCTAAAATATTTTCAACTTATTGCTGCAATCCCAGACTATTTCAAGAGTAAAACAGAGTTATGTTAGAGGAATGGAATATTTTCTATCTGTCTAAAAACAAAGTTATCTCTTTAACTAAATGTAGATGTAAAGATTACCACAAATTACTTCAGGAAAAGATTAGGATGGGATGCCCCTCTCGATGAGGGACTTTTTTTGAGGTACTCGCAATGGTTATCGGATCTGTCAAAGGCAGAATGTATCCAGAACCAAAGATGTTATCTTTCAGACGAGAGCGTAATTTCAATTCAATTACACGGTTTTGGAGATGGATCAGAAGTTGCGTATGCGGCAGCAGTTTATCTAGCTAAGAGTTGAGACGAGTCAACGAGTCTACGTTCGGTTGTTGTTGTCTTTGAGTTTTAACTCGCGCTTATTTTAAATCCCTCAGTTCGGAATTTTTACGAAGTGAAAGGGGTTTTATTCAAACCGAGTGTTGTGATCATTTTAATTACATATTTTCTACGGAGTTCGGACTGTAGTTTGTTTTTTCGCTATTTGATTTTTTACAGCAAACAAAACGGAAGGAGAGAATGCAGCATACGCAAGCATGCATCAGTTGAGTATGATCCTGGCCCCAACGCACGCGATCACGCCGTTGCCAGACTCCTCGAATCGCTTTTTTCCCTCGAATCGCTATTTTCCCTTTTGTTTGTTGCTGTTGTTGTTTTGTTTTTATCTTTGCACGAAGGGCCTAAGTATAAAGATGGACCTCGGGATGATTGCAACGATTACAGGCCAATCTCGGTCCTTTCAGTTATTTATACAGTTTTCGAAAGGCACGCTTCAAACTCTTTACTTGCTTACTTACAAGATAATGGCTTTATTTTCCGAGTGCAATCAGGATTCCGACCAAATCACCCGACGGAGACGGCTCTCATCAAGCTCACTGACAAATTTCTATTTGACGTGGATGGTGACAAAGTATCAGGCCTTATCTTTTATTGACTTCAAAAAGGCCTTTGACCTGGTAAGCCATAAAGTTCCATTAGATAAGATTGGAATATACGGCCGACCTGTTCGATCTGTCAAGTGGTTTAAATCGTATCTGAGTCAGTCTGTTAAGGTTAATAGCACTATTTCCTCTCTTATGTCAGTTAAACAAGGAGTACCCCAGGGTTCAGTTGTTGGGCCTATATTGTTCTTGATTTTTGTTAATGACTTGCCGCTGTATGTTAGTAATTCTAACATTGATATTTGCGCGGATGACGCAACCCTTTCATATGATACAACCTGGAATAACGATAAATCATCACTGGAAAAGTATATCTCAGAGGATTTAGAAAACATTGGAAATTGAGCTGGAAGAAACAAAATGTTCCTCAGTGAAACGAAAAAAAATCCATGCTATCGACTGGCAAGCGTTTAAGGAAGCGGTCGGACATAGCAGAAAGAAGTCCTGATATCCACCTAAATAATACCAAGATCGAGCAATTTAGGACCCATAAACTCCTGGGTGTTGAACTATGATGCACTTACTGGTACTTTATTTAAAAAGCTATCTAAGAAAATCAGGCTTCTGAAGCAACTCAGCCCCCTTTTAAATCGCCCACAGCGGGAAACGTACTCTACTGCAGCAATCTAACCCACTCTTTAATATGGATCAAGTGTATGATCATCTACAAAGAAGGTTAATCTGGACAACATTTTAAGACTTCAAAAGAAAGCAGCAAGAGTAATTCTGGATCTGCCTCCCAAATCAAGACCCGTGGACCCATTTAAAATCCTAAATTGGATCCCATTCTACCAAGACTCAAACCTCAACAGACGCTTACTGCTTTATAAGAGAACACTCCTAAACATATGAACGATATTTTGAAAACAAACTCAGATATTCATAATAGGAACACTCGATATAGCAAGGTAAATCTAAGGTGCCCGATATATAAGAATGTTACTGAGGATGGCCGAAGTTTTACCGTGCGTTCAATTAAGGAATGGAATTCCTCTCCTAAAGCACTTAGAGGATCTAAAGCATCATTAAAAAAGGACATCCTAAGTAAATAGGAAGTTGATTTAATGTTTTCCAAATCATGTGATTATAGATATCTATGTGTTTCAACACACTAGGCATTCGCCATTCTAAGTTTTCCATATGACTTTTAGGTCTCTGCAACCTCCATCTATAGTAGCTTATAGATTGTATAATTAACAATTATTCCACGAGTGCGCGTTGGATATGAGATGATAGATAGCCAACGAGGCGCGTAGCGCCGAGTTGGCTATAATCATCTCATATCCAACAAGCGCGAGTGGAATAATTGTTTTATTAAAAACGTTAAATTAAATTATAAGATTTTATTAAATTCTTAGCTCCCTTTTAATTTTAAGCTGACACGTACGCTTACCATATTTGTAGATTATGGTATATTGGCTGATATACCATAATGGCTAAGCCAATAAAAAGTCTTGAATTGCATTATCCAATGATCTAGTTTTTAATAATTAACAATTATTCCACGAGCGTGCGTTGGATATGAGACGATAGATAGCCAACGAGGCGCGTAGCTGGCTATAGTCATCATATATCCAACAAGCGCAAGGGGAATAATTGTTTTATTAAAAGAAAATGCCCCCAAGATATTAGAGAAATCTTCTCGACTTTATTTTGTGAGAGGAAACCGGATTAAACAATGTACAGATATTAGGTTATGGTATATTGGCTCATATACCATAATGGCTGAGCCAATAAAAAGTCTTCAATTGCATTATCTAATGATCCAGTTTTCAATAAATAATGAATAATAATTCTTAATTTCTATTTCAACTATTGTGATACCTTTTCATATTTTACATTTTCACATTTTTAAATCGACCTATTTATACATTTTGGATTTACTTCTATACTTATCATATGATATATGTTTTTGTTTTGTTTTATTTGAGGGCCACCGGGTCATCAATTCATTAGTGCTGTCATGTGTCACCCACATTAAATAAAGCTACTTACTTACCTTCTTACTTACTAAGTGAGTATCGCTACAATACTATAACATCGTCACCCAGTAAATTGTCAAAGAGTAGTGGCAAGTATGAAAGTTGACAGAGAAAATGAGTTCCCACCCAACATTTGCATTGTTTGGCTTTTATTGACGTGCTTTCAGCCAATATATGTATTGAAAAATGACAACAACTGATTCCTGCTTATGGAAGCGCGTGCATTATTGATCAAGTTTGGGCACCACTGCTTTTGAACGCCTCTTCAAGCGACACAAATATTTCAATGTGAGGACAGATAAAGCATATTTAACCTGTGGTTGCCAATAACCTTTCACTATAACCCTAACGCGAATCGCGAAAAGGTAACACGCTAAAATGTTACAGACAGACACTCACGTGCTTATAAATCTCCCTAAACACGCGCGCACAAATCACACTTCACGCAAGTCACACTCCACGCAAGTTAACTGTAACGGTCTTCCTAACTAGAGACATACTCTGTCTTCTCTGAGATGGCAGAAACCCTGAGAGTACGAGTACGATTAACTTCGGATTACAAGTCAATTTGCAATTAAAATAACTTGTAACCTGGTTGAAGACTTTTTCTGTGGTAGCAACTGAGGAGCTGTCACAAACGTCTAAGGTAAACCCGTAAAAGTATCGATCGAATGGAAACTCCAACTTACCCGCTGGTAGGTCAATTGCTCATCTCTTAAGAAATATCGGTAAAATCCGTATCAGCCAGTCATATATTTGGGACGATTTGAAATCCGCTCTTTTATACTTTTAAAACTCCTTCATGAAAGATGTAGAGACGCAATGTGTAGGTATTCCCATAGTTTCATATCCGAGGGGCAAATAATACAGGGGAGGGAAGATTTGATCGTCTAGTTTGATATTTTACGTCTGGTCTAAGGTGAAGGGCCACTTACTTCTTCATTATGACATTACAGCAATTGAGACATTTTTTTTTTTTTTTCAGGTTTAAAAATTTGAATAACAAAAACTTCTTAGATTGGAATGTACAGGTTCTTGCCCGACGAGGACTGGGAAGGGGATAGAGGAATGGCACTTAAAGCTACTCTGAATGAATCGTTGAGCTTGAGATTTCTCTGCAGCGTCCGTTTGATCTTGAGAAGCCGTCATGTGACCCTTTCCGCCTTTTCTATAAGAGGCTAAGTACTTTCACTCTGATAATGATGTTAATGGAAAGGGTGAAAACTACAGTTTATCTCTACCAACCTCCCTTCAACAACAGCTAGGCATGAAAAGATAAATTTAAATAATGTTCCTTTGTCCCACTTACAATCACTTCATCCTTATAGCTAGGCTAAGCCACTTAAATAGCTTGGCTGGTTACAGGGCGTTTTTTCTGTCTCGTTGATGAATTTTCAGATGCATTCAGGCCGTGCGAGGGGACTGGAGGTAGTTTGGGAAGTTCTGCGTCTGTACCAGGCCTTTGCACTGCCCTTGATGAAGTCCAGTGTTACTGGTAACCTGCAGCGATCCCCTGCTGAAACTGCAATGGACTACAGAGTATATGTATCATGCAATCCGGAGGAAGTACTGATATTTCCTATCCGCTGGTGTTACTTTCTGTTATAAGCCTAAGATACGATTCTCCAATATTGGTGGCTCAGTCTAATAGCAAGACTGAAAAATTTTTGTAAGGGAGAAAATAGTACAGTTTCCTAGAGAGCCTTGCATTCTGTGTGCCAAGCGTTAAGTATTTTATGTCATATTACTAAAATGTGCACCACATTTTGACCGAATCTATAAAAAAGCTGCAACCAGAATTAATCTCTTGCGATCAATTCGTCCTTTGATCGACCAAAAGTGTGCAGAATCGATCTATAACACTATGATCGCACCTATTTTTACCTATTGCGGAACACTTGGTCTTAGCTTTCCGGATTACCGAAAGGAAATGATAAAGAACATCGAACGACGAGGCTTTAAAGTTATTGGCAATAGTTCTTTTAATCCCCCATCCGTGAACAATTTGATCAAGCGTAAAAGCTGTTTGTTTGTTTTCGACTGTCTCCTGAATAATGTTTGCACACCCTTTAAGAACTACTTCGAAAGACTGGTTCATTCTAAGGCCACTAGGAATAACGGTATATCAGTGAAATTACCCAAAGTACGTTTAGAATTTGGTAAAAAGAGCTTCTATTACCAAGGAGCAAAGACTTTCAACAACCTGCCTGCTGAACTAAGGTCGTTAGATTCGAGACTGAAATTTAAGAACAAATTGCGAGATTATTTTAGTTAAAAAAAAAAAAAAAAAAAAAAAATTCGATCTAAACGTGGTTATAGGTATCCTTTTTCAGAGCATTTTATTTTATTGTATGCTTTTCTAGACCTTAAGATCAATGATTATATCTTGTTAAGTTTTATTTTATTTATTTATTTATTATTTTGACAGGACCCCAAGGAAAACAGTGTTACACACTGATGGGTTTTCAATCCTGTATAAAAATTCGTTATTATTATTTATTATTATTATTACAGTTACTTATCACCAACCTATGCGTGAGCGCATCTGTATTCTGTGTAAGATTTCTGTCGCTTCGCCTGGCAAGTCCTGTTTAATAAACTTCGTTTCCATCACTTTAATAAACATCACTTTAATAAACTTCGTTTCCATCTTCATCATCATGAACATGATTATTGTAACTACCGTTTCATTAAGCGTGTAAAAGAGTTTTCTGCATCAATATGGTATTAACCGATTGTCCTGCGAGTAATGTTCCGCACTCAAAAAAGGGGAGCATAAATTTCAAGCAAAGTGCTTCTTTTAGAGTTTCAAAGACAGTAAAATCAAGAGACGATCTTTTAATTTTTCTAGTTATAATACATATCTTGATTTTGAAAGAAATCTTACAAAACTGAGATTTAAGTAGCTTGGTCCGCTTAAGGAGCGGCGCACAACTGAATAAATGTCCACAGCTTCTGCTCGAGTTCCCATGATCTTAAATGTCATTGTCAGAGAAAACCGGGCTGGAGCTTAACTTCGAGGTCGGCGTTTGACCTCCACCTTTTTACCATAGAAAAGCTACCTGAAAAGATTATCAAGGGTGGTACTTTCAGAAGTTGGTGGGTTTTTTATCTCAAGATAAAATCTTTCCTGTAGTCAGGGCTCTCCACGGGCATAAAATGGCGTGATTTTCAGCCAACTTTCGTCCACCCCGTATGAAACAACGTTAAGTGAGAAAAACTTGTCATAGGTTTTTTCACACCTTCAACCCACAATGAACTGATTGAAGTCTAACAATCTTTCTTTTGGTAAACGCTATGTTTTCAATGTCGCACTTAATATTAGGACTGAATTGACAACGAATGTGAGCCAAATTTTTGCCCTTTTCGCAGTGCTGCTTGTGAAACGTGCGTGGTTTACTTTTAAAGAAAATTATTGTATCAATAGCCTGTTGTGCCTTTACTAAAATACAGCAAACTTAAATCGCTAAGGCCGACGTTAAAAAGTTACATGAAAATGCCATTTAGCAGAAACTCTTCCAGCCGCCAAATTTTGAGAGAAGAAATAATACAATTTTCTTTTTTTTTTTTGGACGATAAATCAAAAATTTACTGGACAGTGCTCAGCAGGGTAATCAGGTTGTTTAATTACCAGTGCACGGTATTCACTTCTAAATATCGACATAAGTAGGCGTTTAAACACTTGAAACATGAAACACCCCTTAGACAAAACTGATTTTTTCCCCCGCTAAAAATAAGTTATGTGGCACGCGGCAGTGAATCTCCGCAGAGTTCGACCGTCACAGGCATAAGAAAAACCATTCAAAGCTAATAGTATGAGGGTGATCTGAAAAACTGTGTCAATTCAGTAAGGTAAAAATATAAATATATCAGACTAGCCGTCTTGTTTACATCAGTAGTGGTGCCAACTGTTATGAACTATTTTTAATCCGTGATTATTTTCACTTGCTTTTGCCTCATAATAAATGTAATGCCCAAATGTAAGTCTTCAAGCTCTATCAAACACAGAGTTTTTACACTTAAAATTAACTATTGTTATATTTTGTTTTTGTTCTTTTTTCGAAGAAGAAAATCAGTCAGTTTCGATAGTTAAAGCGTAACAAAGATTTCACTACGGACTAGCCTGGCAGTAAAAGTGACATTGTCGTTAATAACAGATGAAATATCAAGAAAACTTCCTATTCTTGAAAGTGAGTTCACCCAATATCTTTAGTTAAACTTTCCAAGGCCACCTGCTTTATAAAAGGGTTTTCCCATATTTCGTTCTCAACGGCACCTCTAATAAGTCTTTATACTTGCTAATCGGGGACTCTGTAAAACGCGGACCGGATAGATGCGGATGGCGGATGCGGATAGAAAAATGCGGATAAAAAATTGCGGATGGAAAAATGCGGATAGAAAAAAAATTTGTGGGGAAAAACAAACAAGCAAAAAAAAAAAAACAACTGTCCATTAAACATGTCATTACAGTCAAAGCCCGCTATGTCGAACTCGATTCCCTCGGATTTACCCTTGTTCCCCAAGGGAAATAGAAAAAAGTTCGAGATAGCGGGCTTTCGAAATAACACCGGAGAAGCGTAAAGGAAGCGTAAATCGTAGGGAAGTCGATTTTTGTTCGAAATAGCGGGACTTAGGACTTGAATTTAACCGAGTTCGACATAGTGGGGTTCGACTGTAATGACATGTTTAATGTTGTTGTCGTTGTTGTTGTTTTTTTTTTTCCAACCGATTTTGTTTTTCTATCTGCATTTTTCCATCCGCAATTTTTCATCTGCATTTTTCTATCCGCATCCGCCATCCGCATCTATCCGGTCCGCGCTTTGCAGAGTCCCCTAGCTAATCAGACACCGTTAATAGCAAATGGAATGGGAATTTTTTTCTGATTGGAAGCAAACTGCATGCAAACAAAATAAAACAAGACTTAAAATGCTTTCTAATGTCTGGTTGATATCACAATTTAACTCTGAAAATACGAAAGTAATTTGTAAGTAAGGTAAAACTCAATGTTTCTTCTGACTGTAAACAAAGTATTTACTGCTTAGGGCTACTTCGAAAGACACCACAGGTCTCCATTGCAGGCTGCGCCATAATCCGTAATATTTAATCATATATTGCAAAAACTCAAGAGGTGATTCATAGAATTAACGATGGCATTCGCGTTAACGCTTATTATCCGCACGCGTGAAACAGGTGCAACATTAATTTAGCGTACGAACTTAAAGATTCGATGAATGATTTCTTTCTCGCTAGTGAACCCAAGACCTCTAATTGAATACTTTCGCACATTTCTCTCAGCTCAACTACTTTCAGTATTTTGAGTTTCTTTGCTTTTGAAAGTTCGCACAAGTTCCTATTTCGGACAACAATAGGATGCTGAGGCGCAGTCACTTGAAGGTTTACTGCTATACGTGGATTCTCAAGCGCAATTTCATTTTCTACCGCTTCTACATCAGGATCCTCCCCGTAAATTCCTGGCTCGTAGGATTTTCACTCGTATCTTTTTCCATTTGTGTCTGTCGCTGGACTGCTGATAGCCGTGAAAAAAAAATATTTATCTGCTGTGCTGTTCTCCGTTGCTGTGGGGTGAACAGCAAATGTCCAGCACCGTCCTTTACAATTTTCATTTCTCGAGCGACCTGAACCGGATCTGCCTTTTGGCCAGTTCTACAGCCTGTGTCAAACTTCTGAACCAAATACGCTTTTACATGAGCCTCCATTCTCGACGGCTTCTTTGCCGTTTTAAGTCCCCATCCCATTGGCTGTTGATCTTTTTTGCTCGAAGAGGGATATGAAAAGTCTATTTCTTCTCCGGAGTAGGTTCCAGTTTCATGAAAGCCGGCTACATTAACGCCAGTAAGACTCTCGGCCCACTTTTTACTGATACTATCATATAGGGACTCCGATTCCAACTCTCTTACGTGTTTTCCTGAATCCAAGTGTTGTTCAATCTCTTTTGAGCAAACTAGTTGATGACATCTAACTAGGCAGTGGATTAATGAATCCTAACGTCAGTAGCCTGGGACCAGCCTCCGCAGTGAAAGAAAAACGAAATGTCAGATCAGCAAGGGCGAAAATAAATAAAGGGCGAAGATAAAGCGATAGTCTGGGAAGGGCAAAGGGTGGCGCTCTGTTTCCTTTCGTTTATTGCCTTTTTTTCCCGCTGTGGAGCTTAGTCCCAGATTATAACGCTATTTATTTTGTACATTTTAACTCATGTAAACGAAACCATGTTTTTTATAAACTAGTCCTTACTACATAAACACCATTTAAGTAGGCTAACTCCAAGTTCCAAAAAACCCTCACTTTCAAACTGAGGCAGAGTGCACAACCCTTCTTGTAAAAATGAGTTTCATTTCCATGAGCATGAGAATGAAAAATCTTTTCCATGTTTAAGGCTGATCACTTAATCTCGTTTGATGGAGAGGCCCTAGTGAACTCGGAAATGGTCTGTTATTCCTCAGAAGATAAATAATGTAAACAATAGCATAAAATATGCAGCCCATCATAGAAGAAAATATTTCAGTTGCTTCAGTTGGTAAGACCATTACATCTTCAAGATGGGGTCATCGTGAGTTCCAATCCGTCATGTCAAATTTTTGACGAGGATTTCTCGTCAAAACAAAAGTTATACGAACATGGACTTGGCTATCCCCCTTGGGTTAGAATTTAGGGGGTCAGACTGGTCTTCGAGGACTGCTTGGGTTCAAATCCCTTTGTTCACGTGTTTTTATCATTGCAAAATCACATTGTTTTCCCAATTTTAATTTCCTCGACAGTTTCAACTATCTAATGTAAACTTTTCGCAAACTCGAGTAATTAGTAAGTCAACCCTCGCTTTCGTTCAGGACTGGACTTTATACAATGCTATTAAGCTGACCTGTTCCATGCCTTCATCCAAGTGTACATCAAAATCAATCACTTCAGTCTCACTTCTCTCGCGCTTTTTATAGTGTTTCAGCCTAAAACTTGTGCAGATTGCTATCAAGAGTAATCAACAACAGAAAACAATAAGAACTGATGCCTGCTCATTTTAAAGTGCCACACCCATACTCCTCCCTCCCAGACACTTTAGTGGAAATGAACAATGCAAGAGGATCACAATATTTTTGCTACACCACAGTATTTTTTGTTTAATTTTTAGATATACATAATGAATGTTTACTGAAAAGTTTGTGTTAAGAGTTTAACATATAACTGATAATACTCTCACCAGTCCAATTTTTATATGAGGCATAATTCACAAACTCCATATGGCACGCGCACAAACAGCTAGTTTAAAATAACTTTTAGATAAGATTGGTTTTTGATAAGCGTGAACGTTATCAACTTCGCTTTATTCTATCAGCGTCTTTTATTCTATCGGCATATATGTTTTTTAACTCGTGTACTATTAGTGAATCACCTTTACATGGTTTTGTGTTGTTTACTTTGGCTCAATATTACATTCATCTAAAAAACTAAATTACTTGCACATGAAAGAACAGTGCAATGAACCGCACGTATAAGACGTCCCAATAACCTAAACAACAAGAGAGTACGCGAGAATTAACTAATCGTATAAAGAGAAGTCTTCACTCACCTGCTCCGATATGAACAATCTCCTTGAACTCAACAAATATTTCTGCGGATATTTTTGTATTAACACGCCTGTGGAGACTAAGTCGCTTTTTAAACTCCTGATGAGCCGGATAAGAGCAAATGTAATTCTTACGGCCAGGTCAGTCGGTAGTTAAGTGTTTTCTATGTTTGCGGCAGATGATCAAACATCCCCTCTAGACGTACCGATACGTCCCGTTCAGTTTAGTGTCAGTTCCGACTCGCTGACTTCTGCGTCTCCTTGAACATGCTTTCCACTAATTCCAAGACTTATGAGGTGCGAGGTAGGTAAGTAAGTTTATTTATTCACGTTGAACACAAAAGAGCTTACGACAAAGCTCGTAAGAACGTGCAAGTGCTAAATACTTAGTAGATAAACCCCTTCGGGCGGCTGGTATGTCGACTGATAATGTCCGCGGCTCAGAGATTGTCCGAAAAATGAATATTTGGCCGAGAACCGAAGCTTCGAGTGCAAGTATGAAATTTTGAGGACAATCTCTCAGCCAAGGATATTATCAGCCGACATACCAGTAAGCCAGAACGGGTTTATTTATTTCATAACCTTCCTATTCATTTTCACATCGCAATTAAACTTCGCGTAAATACAGTAAAAAAGCCAATGGTGAATTGATGGCCAATGCGCGTGATTGACGCAAGCAAAAAAAAAAAAAAAAACCAGGTTGGTTTCCTTCCTTGTAAATAGGAGAACGGAAAAGTTTAAACTCTTGTGTTGACTATGTTTCTTTTTCGCGGAAAAAATCGGAGGACAAATATCGACGCTGACGGGGGTTATTGCGTGATAACTGTCCTGTGATTTTGCACCACGTGACGTAAAGTAACCTATAAAATCGCGCCAAAATTAATGGCTGGGTTATAATAAAAAACATGTTATAGCATATAATAAAAATTATGAAAATCGTAATCTTTACAATTTATGATTTATGACCCGTCCGTTCCAACCCGAAAATGTGCAGTAAGAAATCCCCGACTACTATAACTACTGTAATGTACAATTTATCATTAATCAACCGTCCCTTGTAACCCTATTTATATCTGAAATATGTAATACTAAAGAAATCCCAACTACTATAACTATAACGTACAATTAAATATCGGTAGTTCTGTTATCAAAAGTGCCTCTTGAAAAAGCAATTCTAAGTCAAACTTCCTCAAAACTGTTTTAGAAGCCTTGATGTTTTCACTTTTCGTAACTTCCATAGGTAACTTATTTCTTAGCTTACTGGCTATGAAGGAGAAAGATTTATGCAGCCACTCAGAATTAAAATGAGGTTGAGCCAGATTACTGCCTTGACCCCTGAGACTATAGCCTACATGTCTTAAATTTAAAAATGAATAAAGGCTGATAGTTTCGAAAGAAACTGTTTGGGGCTGCGACGAAGGGCTAACGCTCGAAACGTCAGCTTTTGTAATCGTTACGGTGGCCAATTTACCATTTCAACTTTGTTGATATATCCAGATTATTAAATTTAAAAAGTCAGTATTATAACTAAGACCATTACAATTAAGGCATTTAAATATCAAGATCAATGTCTGATACAATACCTACGCCGTCTTAAAGTACTTCATTTAACTAATTCTAAAATTTATTTTTAACTTTAAATAACGTTCTCAAAATGAAATAATTAACGTCTTCAAGTCTATTGACCTGCAGTTTGCCAAGACCAATGAATAATATGCCACAATATTTTAAATGTGGGACAATGAATGCTTTATATAATAATATCATAGTGTTCACCGATATGAATCGGGAAACTCTTTTTAAGGCAACAGTCTTTGCATAAACCTTTTTGAGCTGTTCAGTGATATGCTCCTTAAAGATAAGCCTTTTATATATCCAAGGTGACGCCCAGGATTTTCAAAGTGGGTTTAACATCTACTTTGACGCCATTAATTTGGATCTCATATTCATATGTCGAAGAACCAAGAATATAGTTAGTAGAGAGATAATTTTCTTTAAACCATGTAATAGGGGTTAACAGGTCTTGGTCAACCATAAACTGAGATGCTATCGAGGAAGCATCAGACGAATTATAGCCGCTGGCATCATCAGCATATAATCTCAGTGCCATATTAGATGTACAATAATTAATGTCATTTATGAAGATATTGAACAAAAGTGGACCAAGTAAAGATCCCTGTGGCACGCCCGCTTTAACTATTCTCCAGCCAGAACATATGTCATCAATCTTAACTCTTTGGCGACGATCTTTTAGGTATTCACCCATAAAATTTTGTAGCTGCTTCAGAAAAACCGTAAGCTCGTACTTTAGCCAACAGCAAATCATGGTTTACGCTGTGGGACGCTTTGCTGAGATCTACTGATACAGTTGCGACGGTTTCTCCTTTGTCCAAACTTTCACGCCAATCCTCAGTCATCTTCAAAATTGCTGTTGCACACGAATGACCTTTCATGTATCCCGGTCATATCTCGTTTGCACGCCAACAGTGAAAAAATAGCGGATCCAACTCCGCTCTCGGAACACGAAGATTCTTCCGTTGAAAACGAACAATTCATGATTACAGACTTAAGCTGTCCCAATTATGCCTCTTGGCTGACCATTATCCAGTAGCTGTAGACATTCTTTCCTCGAAAGGCTTACGTGACAAGTTAAATAAATCCTACATGCAGGTGAAACACACTGATCTTATGATGGTATTATGTAAACAACAGTTTTATCCGTAGAAATCAGTAATTAAACACAATTCTACATCTTTTTTCTAATAATTTTACTAACTGCACTGTTCAGCAAAGATGGACAAAGTAACAGAATAAATTCAAAGGAGTTCGATGTAGCGTCACACAAAAAATATTTCGCGGAAAGTTGGGCCAATTTTATATCATCAGTTGAAATCTGATTCTATTGATTAATCAAGATTAAAATCTAATAGCCACTACAACAAGTGAAATAGATTAAATCGGATCACCTTCTTGAGGGCCTTGATGAGGACGTGAGCTCAATGCTGATAGAAGTTGATGGAAAAAAATTCGTTGCTGAAAATTTGGCGGGAAACTTTTTGCTTCACGCTATTTTGGTTGAACTTTCCAAGTCAGTAATTCAGTGTTATTGAGAGACACCATTTTTAAGTTTGCTGTAATTTAGTAAAGGTTTAATAGGCTGTCAAGGAAAGTAACTTTCTTTAAAAAAAAGCCGTGCACTTTTGAGAAAACACAGTGTAAAAATAGCAGAGATCTAGGTCTGGATAATTAACGACTTGGCGCTAATACTAAGTGCGACATGAAAAACATGGAACTAGGGCAAATATTGAAAATTATATTTAACTGGGTTTATTATAGGCTAAAGATTGCTCAAAGAGAGGAGCAATTTTTTTCGCTTCGTGCTAATTCATATAGGTTCGACGGACAAAAGTTGGCCGAAGATCCAGATATTTCATGCCCGTGGAGGGCCCGATCTCAAGAAAATTTTTATCCTCAAACAAAAAACCCCCAGCTTCTGAAAATACCTCAGTTGATAATCTTTTCAGATGAATTTTATATGGTTAAAAGGTGGAGGTCAATCGCCGACCTCGATCTTTTGCTCCTGCCCGGTTTTCTCTGACAATAACACTTAATGTTCCTGATGAGATCCCCTGAGGAGTTCGAGGAAAAGAGTGGCCACTCAAAAACCTTACATTTTTCTCAAACAAAGTATCACTTGACCTAGCGATTTTCTCATGTTTTTCTTCGCTTATTTTATCCCTCCAAAGAGCAACAGCTCGATAAAACAGTTTCCATTTCCGGTGACAACGACTTTTCTCTTTAGAAGAGGTATATTGTCAGACACCTTGAATTGTTTATTGGAAACGTTAAAAAGTACGAAAACAGGCTTCAGACACAAATATAACGGAAAAGACGTTATTGAGTATTCTCCTAGCGATGTATGGCTGAGTTTGTAATACTTCGAGACCATTACGTGATAATGACCTCACCATAAACCGTTACTGGTATGTTTTATAACATATTTCGTGGTTATTCGAAAAAAAACCTAAATTTCCCTCGTATCACACTATCTTAATCCATTTATGATAAAAAAAAAAACACGTTAAAACTCGTTGATCTTTTACCGCGGCTGCACCAACGCTATGAAATAAATTACCATCCGTTGTGCAGATAATGTACAATCTTTCAAAAGAGTTGTTAAAACTCACCTATTCCAAAAGGCTTTCTGGTGAAAAAGTGTTGCTGTAAATATCTACGGCCTATGCTTTTTCTCTTGTGAGTGTGTTCTCTTTCTCTTGAATGTCTACATGAGTTTTTTTTTTTTTAGCGCTTTGTTTAGCCAGAGACTGGAAACATTTTTAACACGCATTTGTTTTCAAGTGTTTTATTGCTTGACTTCTCCACGCTCACTGAGTCCTAAAAGGCTTAGAGCAAAATGTGCTCGTAAGAAAGTAATTCCCTTGCCATTAGCTATATCGAATATCATAAAAAAAAATATGCCTGCCTAAATGAAGCAAAGAAAAACTGCTCACAGCAAGGCAGTCGAGTCAAGGCAATTGAAAGCTATCGCGTTAGTATAAACCGACTTTGCAGTTGGGGAGCAGAGATACCGATCACAGACACTTTCTAACAAGCACCACAGGAAACAGGGCAATCCATCAACTAGCTTTAAGGTTGGTATGACTTTCATATTTAGCTTCCCGCTCCCGACATTAGCGATGGTCTTTATTCTGACAGAAATACACTACGAAATGAATATAGATATATGATTAAATAGGTAATAAAAGGCAACAGAAAATAATGTCGGTCGTCATCCTCTTTAAAATTGCTGAGATAATCCTTCCAGTTGAATTTAACAAAAAGAAAAAAAGAGACAGATAGGTAAAAAGATTAATTTTTAGTTGACAAGCTACTGAGGAATAGAGCGATAATTTCAATGAGTTGAATTTCCTTCCGTATTTGATTTTGACGGACAGAGTAGTGAAATTAACTAATAATGATAATGATGATGATGACATAGAAGAGAATATCTGCTGAGAGTTGAAATTCTCTTGCAAAGTGATGATGATGATGACGTTAAGGTGCATGAATTGAGCGTCATTCACACTGTCAAAGGTCACGGATAGACTTGTGAGTCAGGGCCTGTTTATACATGGAGGTGGAGGACCCCAGGTCGATGAGGTAGCCCGCCTAGCCGTGGTCGAAAAATAAAACGCGTTTACATGCAATCTTACAACCCTGGGGTGCTTGGGTGAAGTTTTCAGAGGTTGTTGTTGCGCTTGTAATAAGGGAGTTTAAGAATGAGTGTCCCAAGCTCACGTCTCCAAGCTTAAGCAACTCAAGCGCGCCGGCATAGACCGTAAGTCTCTAATTCTATTTCATTGTGCGTGCATACGTTCCGTTATGGAATATGCATGTCAGGCCTTCCATACTAGTTTGCCAGCCTATTTGTCTGACTAAATAGAGCGCGAGTTGACAAAAGAGTCTTAAGGATCCTATTCCCAGGGGTTTCGTATAGCAAGGCCCTGGAAGATGCGGTTAAAAAGCACTTGCTCCTGGTGTCGTTATTTTACCGATTTCAATTGATTTAAGCGCTTTTTTTTAATCCTGGTCTTCTCTTGAATCATGGTTTTCTCTTCTCTTTAAGAATAGAAAACCAGGATTAGAAAAAACCGCTTAAATCAAGTGAAATCGGTAGAATAACAGCACCAGGAGCAAGCAACACACGTATGGAATAAGGTACGCCATTTTTATTTAATATTTACACTTTTAACTATCTCTATGGATATCTTGCAGAAAATCCCATTCAAATCCTTATAAATCGATATGCAAATTGTGTTCCTTGTGTGGTTCTCAAAGAGAGCTTGGGCTGCCTGTGCATCAAGTAATCCATTATTACAAACGTCCGCCCCTTAAGTATAAACACTCAAACAAGGCTACTACTAAACAATGCCTATTGTTACATCCCTTTCCTTATAAGAAAAGAAAAACAAAACAAAACAAATTAAACAAAGACAAGCAAGATAAACAAAACAAACAAAGAAACAAACAACGTGAGCGAGTTCAACTGCTCAAAGTTTGTGAAGCGTAGAAAGGTTCGACGCTGGTTACATCCCAGTAACTTAATCCCTTAAATAAGCTGGCTTCTTGACAACTCTGCCTGATCGCGTTCTTGGGCCTTGCTCAGGTAACCCACCAGGCTGAACAAGTGGCTCCGGTTGCCGAGATACCATCGCATGCTCATTGGTCGCATCCACTTGACCACTGGATACGGTTGTCCACGTGCACGGCGTGTAGAGCTCATGACCAGTCTGTGCTTGTTCAGGCAGAGATATCGACTGTTGATCCGTTTGCTGAACGCCTTCTTCAGGCACTAAAGCAGGTCTTGAACTCCGGCAGGCCTCCTTTGTTTTCCTCAGGTGACGACAATCTCGTCGATATCTGGCTCCATCTTCGGTAGCCACCTGGAAGGACTGAGTTCCAACACACCTTTCAACCTTTGCCTTCACAGCTTTTTTACTCAAATTTCCAGGCGGCACGAGTCGTAATGTATCTCTACTTCTAAGTGCTCCCAGATCCTTAGCCCTCTTATTGTAAGCAAGGACTTGTCGTTATTTCTTGGCGAGAAGCTTCTGATAGACCTTAGGCTCGACAACCGGCCTGAGAAACTTAGGAATGATGGGTAATTGTGCTCTTGTACGCCTTGACATCAACCGCTGCACTGGACTATCTACTGACATGAGTAAAGCCTTTGACTCTCAGCCATTCTCTAATCGTAAAGAAACTCGAGGCCTATGGCATTGGACAAAATTCTCTCAACCTTCTTAGATCATACTTTGACAATAGGCTCAATAGAGGGAAAATAAAAGGACTGACAAGTGACTGGAAAAGGATGGTGCTTGGCTGCCCGCAAGGCTCGTCCTTTGGCCCCCTTCTGTGGAATTTGTTCCAAAATGATACGTTATTTCATATAAATAATGCTAATCTGAGCATGTTTGCCGACGACCATCAAATGTATGTCACGGGGAAGAAGCATGACGTTGTCGCGCAAAGTATCAAGATACATGGAGAGAAAGCTCTATCCTGGTACAAGAACAACTATCTCTCAACCAACCCAGAAAAGTTCCAGCTATTAACGATCAACCCGAGAAATGTTGACAAAGACAACGATAATCAAAATTTTTCTGTTGATGGTCATACTATTAACAGAATGGGGAAATACGGCTTTTAAGAGTTCAAATAGATGAAAAATTGAGTTTTACTAGTCATATCAGTGATCTGTGCTCTAAGGCCAGTCAAAAAGAGGGGTCCTAGTGCGGCTACGCAATTTGATACCCTGTAATGCTAAACTATCACTTTGCAGGTCTTCAATTCTGCCCTATCTAACCTACTGTCATTTAGTATGGCACTTTTGTAATGCATCAGATCGGAGAAAGCTTGAGCGGATTCAGGAGCGAGCACTTAGGGCGGTGAACAAAACGAGATCAGCGTCCTATCAAGAACTGCTAAGTCGCGCCAAACTACCGACGTTGAACAATCGGCGCCTACAAGACATTGCCACTTTGATGTTTAAAGTTAAGCACAGTCTCGTACCTGAGAACATTTCTGACTTATTTAATATAAAGAACACTCAATAAAATCTACGGAACAGTGACCTTGAACTGCCAAGATTCGAAACTGTAAGGTTTGGTAGGAATTCTATGAAATATATGGGACCTCTCATCTGGTGGAAGTTACCAAGACACCTAAGAACGATAGAAACTCTAAACTCGTTCAAGAAGAACATAAGAAAAGTCGACCTTTCAACTCTCGTTGAAATTTAAAACTTACCTAAATAACTTTATAATCTTTTTAATTATCTACTGCAAATAACTATCATCTACATATGTAAATGTATGTGACTTTTAAATTTTTCAGTGTCCCCCATTAGCTTATAGCCAAAAACATAGACACTTAAATAAAGTTTTTCATTCATTTTCATTCATTTCATTCATTGCGGGTAAGCTGGCGAACTCCTTACATGCACGAAGTTCCACTGGCGGCTAAACCCCTTACATTCAGTCGAGGTAAACTGAGGACTGTTGTCCGATATACACGTATCCGGGATTCCATGCCTAGCAAAGTGCGACTTTAACTTCTGTACTACCGCCCCTGAAGAAGTTTTGTCAAGGGAGTCGATTTCCCAGAACGACGAATAGTAGTCAACATAAATGAGATAGTTTCAACCCCTGTAAGTGAACAAGTGAACTCCGACTTTCGCCCATGGCCGGTCTGGTACTTCATGAGGAATGAGAGTCTCCTTAGGCTGCTTCCGGTCAAACGCCCTGCAGACATCACACATTTCAACAAACTGCTTGATTTCACCGCTCATTCCTGGCAAGTACATGTTTTCGCTGGCGAGCAAAAGAATGCTTACAACTTCAATATGAGCATAATGCAGATGATCCAACATGTCTCGACGCAGCGACTTTGGGACCACCACTCTTTCTCCTCTAATGACAATACCATCGCAGACGCTCAAATCTTCACGAACGTCAAAGAAGGGCAACATCAGATGAGACAACTCTCCTTTAGTTTCAGGCCAACCAGCCTTGATGACTTTAGTCAGTTCTAGAAGGCTGTTATCCTTCTTTAATTTCTTGAAGCGTTCTCGGCTTCAAACGAATGTGCTGCGTCATGTTGATGCTCTCAATCTCTGAGGCAACATCCTGGCCTCCATCGTATGGTAAATAAGCCCGACTTAGGGCATCGGCCAGATACATGGTGGAGCCCTTCTTGTAGGCAAGGCTGACGTCGTACAATTGAACTCGCATGAGCATCCGCCGAAGACTCTTCGGCGCTCGATGCAGTGGCCTCTTGAAAATAACTTCCAGAGGCTTGTGGTCTGATTCCACAAACACTTCTCTACCGTAAGTGTAAGTATGAAGCCTTTCAAAACCGTAAACAACAGCCAAAAGCTCCTTCTCAATCTGGGCGTATCGAGATTCTGCATCGGTAAGCGTACGGCTAGCATAGGCAATAGGCTAACCCTTCTGAAGTAGGATGGCACCCATTCCTTTATATGATGCATCGCTCTGTAAGGCGAGGTTCTCTGTTGAGTGGAAAAATTTGAGCACAGGTGCCTTTGTGACCAGCACCTTCACTTGTCGGACAACACTGTCATGTATGTCAGTCCAGAACCACTCTACATCTGGTGAAGTGAGCTTACGGAGTGGCTCCAATGCATCACTTAGTCGAGGCAAGAACTTGCTAAGATAATTAATTTGTGAATCCAATAAATCTTCGCACACTGGCCACATCAGTTGGCGTGGGCATTTCCGACACCGCCTTAACTTCTGCGGGATCTGCTTGAAGACCCTTGTCTGAAATCACATGACCCATAAATGGGACTTCTTTGCGTCGCAGATACACCTTGTCCTGGTTGAACTTATTGTTCTACCCCCGGCAACTCTGCATTAAGGAGTGGAAATTGTTGTCATTATCTGTCAGTGCTTCTTCCACTGTAGACCCCTCGCCAAAAATCAAGATATCATCATGAATGGTTAATACATCCGTCAGGCCGTCAAGTGTGTGCTTAAGCCTTCGTTGAAACTCCTCCGGGGCCGAACAAATTAAAGACCAAATGGCAGGTGACGTCAGCAAAATCTTCCAAAGAGAGATTTGAAGGTTGTTAAGCGTGAACTGTCATTGTCAAGTTCAACGTGCCAGAAACCGTTCTTTGCTTCCACAGTGGAGAACACTCTAGCCCTGGCAAGCTCGGGTAGAATGTCTTCAACTATCGGGGTTGGGTAGTGGCTCCTCCTAAGAACTTTGTTGAGGTCCTTAGGGTCCAGGCAAACACGAATCTGTCCATTAGGTTTTTGCACGATAACGAGGCTCGAAATGACTTTTTATATGATCCCGACTCTCTGCAACCGTTCCAACTCTCGTTTCAGCTTTCCCTTGAGCGTGACAGGTACTCGTCTAGGAGGATGGACCACTGGCTTAGCATTCTCTTCAATTTCCAGCTTGTACTGGCCCTTCAATTTTCCAGTGCCTTGAACATCGCGCAGAATGCTATTGTTTTCCGTGACATTTACTTGCAGTGCGAAATACGTAGTAAGTCCGGCATAAAGAAATGCACATCCAGCACTGCTGGGATACCATTGGTCAACTGATAAAGTTCAGGTTGTAGCCGTCAACAAACGGAGTAGACATCTGGAAGAATGCAGGGTTGAACGGGGTTTCTATGAGCTCTGAAAAGAGCTCCCGATCAACTCGCTGCAATTCTTGAACGGAACACATCTTGATTTACTTAGCAGCGAAGAGACTTTTGGGGGACTTCTTTCGAATGCTTTGTAAATGAAGGTGGTTAAGTTGACTGGTCTCAACGGACTACAGTTGCGAAGTTTATGCAAGTAATGACGTCGCTTATTACTTTCAATTTAATACTTTTAAATCGAAACTCGCTGGACCACAAAATGTTAGCCTTCGTTTGTCGCAGTCTCTGATACGCTAAGTGAACGGACGTGAAATTTCATTGTCCGTTAACTTTCTATAGTCGTTTAACCCGTACTTTCTGCGTGCGTGCCTGCGTATATTTTTCGTTGTCCTTTTGCTCTTAACTTGATGTAAAAGTGCTTATCATGTTTTAAATTTCAAATATTTACCGCCATTCCACAGCTACTACTGATTTCGTATATAGATATAAATGAGGTAAAACATTGCCGTTGTTCATAATTGCTCAATTGTTCATGAAGGCGGAGCTTAGAGTTTTTAATATGCACGCGCGAAGTTCAAAATAAATCCGTTCAACTCCCTAAGGCCCTTAGGACGGGGAGGAATTGAAGAGAGAAAATATATGTTGCAGAAATGCTAGATTTGATACTATTTCCAGACATCGGATTTCCTTCATATGTTGCATGAGCCCTTTATACTTTTTAAGAAAACATATCCATATGCAACCCAACGTGCTGATATCTTCATTTAGAAGAAATTCGACCTCAAAGTTATCATACAGCTATTTCCCACACTGAAATTTACTCAAAGTAGGTCAAGTTGAACATAGAATTGATAAAGGTTAAAGACATGGTACCGCCTCAATATTGGTTATTTTTTTACGAAAATCTTTTCTTTAAAAACCATATGCAACCCTTTTGATATTTTATATAGTTAAGCTGTGAAAACATTAAACGCAGGAGGACCTTTGCCTATTCCGGTCATTTTCTTTATTGTATCATGCCATTTGTCGTCTCGGTCTTTTAAATTTAGCGCCCTCGCACCCGTAAATGTCCCGGATGTGTCATACAATTCTGCCCGATGAACACATCTGGGTACTCCCTTAAAACTTCTTCCATCGAAAGGGGGCCCTGACTTCTGCGCTTAACCTCAGTGTTGGCGGTCATAACATTTTGGTGTTGTACCTGACCAAATCCATTTGCTGCATCGTTGGATGTCTTAAAATCGGTGTTGACTGGTCATCGTCCACAACAACAAACTCGATCTGATACGTTTTGGAATTCTTGGGGCTAGACACTGCTACGGTACACGTTCCAAGAGGTTTATTTTCATGATTGTGTTGTTGTACATTGTGTGTAATTTCCGTGTGGGAAGCAGTTCGACTTTAGTACTAAGAAACTTTGCGGGAATTAAATTGCACATGGCGCCACTATCCAGTTGAAAATTAACTGCTGTATTTCCCACGTTAATTGTAGCAAACATTTTTTAGCATATTCCAGATAACTTGCTACATGAACTCTAATTACTTGACTTTCATCCACCGAGTGGAGCGTGAGGCAGTATTCGTCGAGCTCACTGTCGCTTTCTGATTCTAAGACGTTCACTCCCGTTTTAGAAAGGCATTGAGAAGCGAGATGATTAATTCTTTCGCAAGCCGAACACCTCTTCCCGAACGCTGGGAAACTTTTCTTGGCAGCCCGATGTTTTCCACCAAAGGATTTGCATCTTAGTACTTCTTTAGGACCGGAATCTCTCGCGTACCCATCATAATTTTCGCGCCTTTTGTTAGTAGATTTGTCATGGCTTTTGTTAGCTGACACCTTGCCGCGCTTCGTTTGGTCATTTAATGAGTTTACAGCTTCGCCCTCTTCGAAAGTTTTAGTACGTGTTTTCGACAACTCTGCTGCTCTACAAATACTGAGGCATCTTTGCAAAGCAAGATCTGGGATCTTAAGCAGTTCTTCTCGAAGCTTCTTCTAGAAAGCCTTTGCTACTTTGGCCACTACACAATTTTTATAATCTGTAATTTATTTATTTTATTCTGTAATCATTTGTTGCAACTTTAGTTTTCTATTTATGTTAATTTTATGTAACTAGTGTGAAATAAATGAACCAATGAACCAATGAGCCGGTCCTGGATTCCACAAATGATCCGGTCTCTCACCAACGAGTCTTTAAGATCACTGAAGTTACATTACGTCGCCAACAGCTTCAGATCTGTAACGAACTTTTCCGCCTTGTGATTCACCCGGGTCCTGAGTGCGGGAGAAAAACTTTAACCTTATCCACGGATTCATTTTTTCTGGGATTACAATGCCCATCGAACGCTTCTAAAACCTGAGTTAGGGTTCTTTCCGACGCGGGAATTTCGAAGGCCATCGTGTCATAAACTTCTCTTCGTCGACTGCCCACTAAATACAGGAATAATTTTACTTTCGATGTTTCGTCCCTGCCGCTCATTGCCAGATCCATGTACAATTCTAATTCTTGCTTCCATCTTTTCCAACTGTCAGCCAAGTTTGTCGCATCGAAGTCTAGCTGAGCGGGAGGTTTAAGCTGTGTACTCCTGTCAGTCGCTCCCGCATTTGCACATGCCTGATGTCCGTCCGTTGGCATTGTGGGTTTCTTTCGAACAGTTTCAATCTATGCCGTACTCACTCCTGACACCATGTTTAGTTACGAAGGAATCGTTTTACTCTCTGCCATCACGTGTTACATCAACTGACCCGTTATTGCAAACGTCCGC
Organism: Stylophora pistillata; assembly: GCF_964205215.1. Classification (NCBI taxonomy): domain Eukaryota; kingdom Metazoa; phylum Cnidaria; class Anthozoa; order Scleractinia; family Pocilloporidae; genus Stylophora; species Stylophora pistillata. The sequence continues at coordinate 40,592,928 of NC_142519.1, read as the reverse complement.
CCCTTAAGGTTAAACACTCAAACGAGGCTACTGCTAAACAATGCCTATTGTTACACCCACCTTGAGGCGTTTATAACGTAGATTGTCACCCTGGCTGACAGGGTTACCCTATCTGGCAGACCCGCTTAGGCAGGTTATCCCACTTAGGCGGGTCACCCCACTTAGGCAGGTTACCTCACGTACCTGGGGCCCCCACGTCCATGTGAACAGGCCCTTATTCACTTTCTCACTAACAGTTTCAAATTGAACGTTACTAAAGGTTTCTCACTAAGAGAATACGGTTTATAATCTTTTGCTTCTCGCTGCCTTTAAACGGACGCGGTGAATTATCGCACAGTTTCAAAGAAAACTAACTTTAAACGAAATAAGCTCACAGAAAATGAGAAGTGGATATTACATTAATTCTAAGGCTTCCGTTACGTTTGTCCGTGTAATCATTTATCAGCGAGCGAACGAGAGTATGAAATGATTAAAGAAGGTTCTACCAACATGAAAAGCACTTGATACTCAAAATTAAGACACGAATGGTGTCTTGTGATGAGTTTCAAGTTATCGTGAATTAGTAGCTCTTTTATCTTTTTCTTATACCTTGGGTCTGAGACAAAATAATAATAGTATAGGGATACAGGCTTGGGATTTTTAGGAAACTTAATAAATTGTAGATTAAAAAAGAGGATTATTCCACATAAGCGTTGTGCAGAGAGCGTCTGTGCAAGATTTCGTTTGTGTCTTTGTGTACATGAGCGTGCGTATGTTTCTACTTGCATGTACCGCCAAGTGCTGTACATGTCCACTAGCACCAAAGAGTACTCTAAATTTGACAGACGTAGCATCACCTAGATCATTTATAGACTAAAATTAAGCAGTCTATTCTCATTCGCGTAAACGCTGCCGCATGTGGAATTAGCAAATCGGATAACTCCGCACTCTCGCGGCCGAAATGCTAATTTCCGTAGGAGTCCCCAGGAAAATTCTCAAGACTTCATATGGGCCGTTGCATTTAAAATCTCTCTCTTCTCGCTAGTTTACTGACGCCACGGTCACAAGAACTTACTGATTCACTGAAATTTGGGAGAAAGCATAGCTTTCTCTGCTGCTGCTAGGTTGCTAGTGTCTTCTATAAGAACTCCTTATTAAAAAGTCTACACAAGGGGAGTTTTTCCCGCGATATTCTCTGGTACCTCATAAGTTGGAAAACTATGCTTTATTTTTCAGGGTGACTTTACTCATTTTAAAAAAAGCTGATCTCTCACATTTCCTGACATAAAAGGAAGTTAATTTTGTTTCTGAGAAGAGTCTGTGATCAAAGGCATTATGGCAGAACTTTCTTAGCGTAAAGCCGGAAACGTTCATCACAAAGAAAATAGCCTTAGCCAGTTGATAATAATACCATCATATCAGACTGACCTCCAGTATGTTCATTGGTTGTAACTGATGACTTATTAGAGGACTGAGGCGTAGATGGCGCCACCACAAACAAACAACTTGCCTTTATTACACACTGAAAAAACAGATTCCACTTAAGCCCGTGTCTGTTAAGTAAGAGATCATAGAAGAAGGCAAAATGTGATAAGAACATCAGTGACCTTTTCGGCCACGCATCTTCTACAACTTTTTTGTTTTCACCTTCAGCTTCAAAAGCAATCTTCGGATAAATAGCGTGAGTTTTGATGCACTCTATGAAAGTCCTATCTAAGACAATAAGTAGGTGTAATTTTCAGTCCTGTGGACGCATGGAATAGTAAAAATATAAATCAGAGAATGGGGTGCGATTCATAAGGATTTACACCTTTGACAAAAGATCTTCTTATTCTTACACAAAATACAAAAAGATAATTTGAAAATCAAAAAAATCAGGGTTAATCTGTTAATTCCCAGTTTTTCTAGTCCGCGTAGCATTAAAGAAATGCCGCATGGCATTAAGGAAAAAAGGACTCGAACTTTCCTCTTCGAAACGCCGCAACCACATGGTAGGACTACCAAGTTGAAATTATATAAGAATAATGCGCCTGACGCTCTTGTCTCACTAAACACATGGATAATAGATTTTATCGCAAGAAAAAAAAATTCTTAAGGCAGCTGGCCCCAAGTCGGAAATTTCTGCTTACCTAAATTACCTAAACTTCTGATTATGTTCCAAGAGCGAAACAATGCTTCGCTAGTTAGCTCAATCTACTTTGCATCTTAGTTTGGGTCAGTTATACCAGAGCGGAGTACTAGTAGCTCCTTTTCAATTCAGTACAAGATTTAAGATGAAAAATCGTGAAACCTGAAACAAACACAAACTCAATTTAATATCTTAATGAACTGGGCATAGCCCACAGCTTGTAGATTATTTAGATCGTTCCCTTCGCAATTTTTCTGGCTTGATACGAGGAAGTTGCTATCGCTCTGTCTTTGTCGACACGCGTGTTATTATCTAAAAGAAAAAACTATAACTTCTCTGTTTCCCTGGGGTAATTATCCACAAAAAAGATAAGGAAGGTTTTCTCGCCTATCATAACTATTATAGGAAAGTACAGCTTTCCAACTCTGTCGTTGATGGACGTCGATTGGACCATTACGTGCCAAAGAAATCTCAAGCCAATGACCATGAATGGCATCCAATCACACAGTCCACCCCATATGTAAGTTCTGGTCGCTAATTATAACTATTAAAGGAAAGCAAAGCTTTCCAACTCTGTCGTTGATGCACGTCGATTGGACCCAATTTTCATCGCTACGTGCAAAAGAAATTTCAAGTGAATGACCATGGATGACACCCGATCATACAATGCACAACATATTAAGTAAGTTCTGCTCCCTAATTGTGACTATTAAGGAAAGGAGAGCTTTCCTACTCAGCCGTCGATGCATTTCACGTGAGCCAAATTTTCAGTAACATATTTAAAAATATTTTTGAGTCAGTTATCTTGAGATGTGGTGAAAGTAATACACGTTAAACCGACATTCATAGCTAGTTGCTACTGTTCAGCAGTAGGTTTTTCTAAGGTTTTTCCTTACCTTAGAAAATAGTTTGAGCTGATCGAACGAACCACTGTTCCCTGCCCTGAACACAGCCAGGTGTAAAGTTTTCAAAATAATACACTACATCTTTCTAATTTGAGCATTGAGACATATCGCACGACCAAAAGAGCTCCACTACTCTGCGTATCTCAGTTAAGGGTTCTTCTTTTGATTATTTTTACGCTCAATTCTAATTATGCATATAACAGTCATCAGTCACGCTTCTTATGATGGAAACTGTTGGTTTGCACACTGCAGGAGCTTTTCACTAAGCTTGCCAAGATGGAAAATTACTTCGGTATTCAGCCGTTGAACACATGATGATTATCTGGATATCTTGTTGCATGTAGTAATGCAACTTTGATTGCGCGCGCCAGTGATATAGTAGGAAAACTATATATATATATATATGCTTCTATACATGTTTCAGTTTATCAGCTAAGGCTATTTCTAAGGAACTCAATCAAATATGTACCTTGCAGTAACAATAATGGACTGCTCTTTTGTGATGAAGCAACAAGGTCCGACAACTTGAAACTTATGCAATAGGTAATAGTCGCCGATATTCTCAGAAAGCTATCCCTGTAATCATCTTGGCGAGCCTTGTGAGAAGTTTCTATAGTGTGCAAACCAACAGTTTTTGTCATGAGCTGAACGTGACTAAGAAAGAAAGGTTGGTGCCATGCCCGAGTGGCAAGGATGGTAACGAAAGCTTCCTCGTATGAAGCCAGACGTTCAGGCTCTTTAAGATGGAATTACATTTGCACTCAGCCCTTCAAGACATAATGACTACATTAAAGTATTGTTCAGTTGTACTTAGATGGAAAGTTACTGATGCATACTTTCTGGTTTCTTCAACAAGCGATAGAGTAGGAAAGTTATGCTAACTTGCATTTATTAGTTTATCAATGGGCTATTTTTTAATAACTCAAGCAGTTATCTGCCTTGCAGTAACAATTGACTGCTCTCTTATAATGATAAAATAACAATGTCTAATGACAACCTTACAGTGATCAGTGATAACCCGATAATTATCGGAAGGCATACCTTTTCAACATTATCACTCGGGAATGTCACCATCCTTTCTTTCTATCTGAATTTCCATTTAAAAGACTCTTTCTTAATTGAATTTCTACTACAATTAACAAAAACGTTCAGTGTTACAGTATTTCTTAGTTTACGGTTTCCTGCATAAACCCTCAGTAACAAGTTCACTTCTTGGTGTAAATCCGCAAAAGGGTATATTAAGAAATTCCCGAGTGATAATGTTGAAAAGGTATGCCTTCCGATAATTATCGGGTTATCACTGATCGCTGTAAGGTTGTCATTAGACATTGTTATTTAATCATAAGAGAGCAGTCAGTTGTTACTGCAAGGTAGATAACTGTTTGACCTTCTTGAGACACTTAAACATAGTTAGTAGAGGGGACTGGTTAGGAAACGCGGCAAACTTCAAAGGGCCGGCCTATTGTCTGTCCCCTGAGCTTCGCTTGAACGTCACGTGATCAATGACCCTGCACAGAACCAAAACAAACATGGAGGACATGAACAACTTATTTTTCTTCGGCGACGATTTTGATGCCATATTGGAAACTTTGGAGAACGAGGAAGAATACAAGAGCACTTTGTCGAAGCAGCTGACTCTGTAAGTCTTTTAGAAGCCTTTAGAACGTTATTTTCGCCCAAAAACTTTGTAGTTATTGATGCCCTTAGCAACGGCATCGGTCGTAGTACAACAACATATTTTTTTACTGAAAGTCTTTCGATTTTTAGGTTCAAGACGAAGAGAGAATTGTTTGCTAGTTGTGTCAAAATAAATGCAAGACTAAGGCTGGATTAAAAAGACATAAGACAACAAAGCATAAGGAGGAACAAGCGCGGGGAAATCAACCGACTCAAGAAGCCAAATTCACTGCTGAAGACTTCGAAGCGTTATCAATCAAAGCACGAGATAAAATAATTGCAAGAAAAATCTACCCTCAAAGCATAAAAGAAGAGCTACGAAGATATACGAACTGGGATGAATAAAATATGGGCTTCTCAGAAGTAGAATCCATGTATATGCGTCAGGTTAAAACTGGAAATGCAGAACAATTCTACTCGAAGCACTATTCAAGAATAGGCCTCAATTCAACAAAGATTTTTGTGGGGTTGTCAAGTAATGCGGCAACATTGCTTAGTACCAAAGTGGCTGATTGTTTGATAGCTCACAGCAAACAGAAGATGAATCACCAAATCCCAATATCCGTACTAAACTGTGTGATAGAGAAATGGCAGGGTTACAACATATTGGAGGATATTTTCTGCACAAGCTTTATAGCAAGGTGAACAATGTAAATAATCCCACAGCACATACTGAACAAACAGCTTCAATACTGAAAGCTGGTAAAGCAGAAGATTTGCATGTTGCAGGGAGTCAAAAACTAATTTCATCTTTAAACCGAGGTGGACTTTGGGTTATTTCTAAACAAGCTCAAACAATTTTTAAGAGAATAGAACATAATTTTAGGATTCTGACCTCAGGAAGTCTCCAGCTGAAGATTGACAATGCTAAGATAGAATCCAAATCAGCTTGTGATGTTCAATTGGTCTCAGCATATAACACTATGTTGTTGGACTCAGACATAGTGGTAGATAACAGCATTGCAAAAGATGTTCTGGACAGCATTATTCATTTATATGTTACTGTACGGTGTTTTTCACTGGCCAAAGATGTTATACAGAAACACAAAATTCAATGTAAACAAATGAAAACAAAAACACTACGAAAGGAAATTTGTAGAGCCAGCAAAGAACAAGAAAGGCAGATATAGTTAGAATTAAGAGCCTGCAACAATTTGTCAATAAGTAATTTATTACAAAAGATTAATTTGGTAGCTACAACCTGCAACATTAAATAAACATATTAAAAATTGCTCATTAATGATTATTTTATGGACAAAAATGAGTATAAAGGCTATATGGTTAAAGTATTTAACATAGAGTAACTTATTTATTTTCAGCCAGTCTTCTCGCCACTTCTTGTATTCCGCGTTTCGCGGCGCCGGTAGCTTCCAGATTCCAATTCCTTTACTTCTCCTACACGTTCCACAGCCAAACACTGAACAATTTTCACCTGGCATTATGTCCACTGACTTGATTAATGTTTTTAGCTATATTCTGAAGGTAAGATGTCGCTCGATCACGGAGAAAATCCAAAAACTTAAACGCTACGTGACTGCCGAAACAAGCCTGCGGTGCCATTTTGGATTTATGTGTGCAGGGTCATTGTCACGTGACCTCGATAAAATCGAACAATAACCTATCCGACTGAAGTTTGCCGCGTTTCCTAACCAGTCCCCTCTACTAACTATGACTTAAATAAACATCATGAAGGTAAGCGGTCTGCATGATATCATGGCTTCTTGAGCAAACTGAATGAGCTTCGGAATGCAATCAAATTGGTAATTTTGTTACTGGTGCATGTCTAATGAGATGTTCAATGTCATCAAGAGCCATAATTGGGACAGAGACTGAAACGCCCAGTCAGGCCCTTGGGATATGTGAATTTCAGTAAAGTTATTTAGACCCTTGCATTTATCGGAAGTTGGTTTTCCGAGAGGTCCGCAAACTTTAATCGGTGATGTCAAGAGTCATCCAAGAAAAGGTGTGAGAAAAAATAGGCGTCGCGCGTGGAGGTGAGATTTATCGATGAGAACGATTTTCTTATCCACGGGAAAGGTTTCATCTTAAAAGATGATGCCGATAATCTATATTGGGAGGTTGATTCCACGATTTCCTTGGAGTGGAGTGATTCGCTCGATGAAATATCTGACTTTGAGGAGGAACTGAGTTCCGGCGCGGACAGCGATGCTGATAGCGAACTTTCAACTTCAACAAGCGCTACGCACGATAGCAGCGACGACAGTGATTTCGGTGCAGGACCTTTGGCACCAAATAAAGGTGGAAGAAAAAAACCTAAAGCGAAAAGCCAACAGAGAGCGGGGAATATTAATCGTCGCACAAAAAAGTCGAGGGAGCCGAGAGTCGTTCCCGGTACTAGTGAAGCACGACCAGTAATTCCAACAAAAACAAAAACACTAAAAAGTATCAAGCAAATCGCGGAGGGAATCAGAAAAAGAAAGCAACAAAGACGCTGACAAAAAAGGAACTAGACGAAGTTATAATGAAACCGGAGGGTAAACGTCCCATGTGCTGGAATTTCTTATTGTAACAGCTTTGAAAACAACCAGTCATGAAACTGGAAACCCATCGAAAGCTTATCGAGGAAATACTCGAGTCGCGCCACAACGAGCTGCGAAATCTGGTGAATCACATATTTTCGGTTTACATGGAACATGTATCTACAGTTGCAGAGGAAGAAAAGAAAGACCGCAAACTTCATTTGACATTGCGCTGGATGAACACTCTAGCAAGCTATTTAGAAGGTTCATCAAAAAATTCAGAGGTATGTGCTCCAGTGTTTACCGACTTGTCCATTAACCATTCATCTGCTACAATTCGGGCCGTGACAGGAATTGTGCACTCTATTGTTTACGACTTCGCCCAGTCCGAATCGTACAATCTTGCTAAGCCTGTAGATCAGGTTCAGCAGAGCATTTTACCATAGGATGATGTTACTTTGTAAAGAATGTCAGGGGAAGCTCTCTGTCAAAGGATTAAACTAAGAAAAGATACCCTGTCAGAAAAGAAAGGCAAGAGAAAGGTCACTTCGCAAAGCAGGATTAACATGGAGCTTGAAATGGATATTTTGGAGAAACTTAAAGAATCTGACAGAAACAGTCTTTCTCAGGCTCTAAAACTGCTTGATGAGGGTAATTTGACTTTTGTGAGGAAGGAGTTTCTTAACTTTGTTAGGGATGCTGATTTGACAATCAGAGAATACGTGAATGAGAGGAAACTAAACAAGCACAAAAACGATTTTTTGGAAGTAGTTCACTTTAATGTGTATAATGATGAGCAATTGTTAAAATCTTTCAAATGGTTAATAGGAAAATGTGGAGCATTAACTACAACTTATCCTTTTTCTGTAATTAATAAGATATACCGTGATATACTTCACAAACTGTGTAACACAAGAACAAAAGAGTTCTTCAGAGGTAAATTTGAGAAGGAGTTGGCCAAATCTGGTAAAGTTGTTGAAGCTGGTCAGTCACTGAGAGACAACCTAAAGATATCTAGTATTACTAAAAAAAGGTAGACTCTATTAATTTTCATGTCAGAAGTATGGAACTCGGAGACATTATGTGATCACACAGGTCAGGACAAAACATACTTTAAGGTTAGAGAAATTTTGAGGGCTAAAGAAAACAAACTTATAAGGGAAGCCTGGCCCTAATTTCTAATCCCAAAAACATTTACGCTCTTTAATTCAGTTTTTAAGGTAAGCATCTCTAATAAAACTAAATTTTCTTTCAGTCAGTTCAGTTATGTGATGCTCCCGATCTGCATGTGTGATCTACATTGAAAAATTCCCCTTTTTAACAACTGTCACATTCTACCTAGTTACCAGAGGCTACAATTTGCCTGTATGAGCTGTGGCATACCTGTGAAAAAATTCTCTTTTTGCAAGCCAAGTCATACAGCAAAAATGTAATTGCTTGCAGGGCAAGCACTACATGACCCTTAAAAACTCTTACATGTTAAGTTTAATGAACTGTTATCCCCATTCACTGAAGTCAAAGAACTTGGATTAACTTTTATGGCAAAAGGCCTACGTGCAATCATAAGAAACAAATGTAAGAGTGCACAAGCCTAGATTTTCATTAAAAAAATTTTTGCATCACCCCTGAGTACCAATTTACAATATCACGACAGCTACCCTGTCCATGGGGTACATAGCCTACCATGGCTCCACGCTGGCCATGGGAATGGGAATCTACAATTGCAATGGCTTCTGTCTGCCAAATAAGAACTGCCACACTGCGGAGGCTAGAGATCATAACAGCCACTTGCTTCTGTTGCCGGCTTGCCCTTGCTTGCAAAGTGGTGGTCGGAGGTGAAAAATGTCCTGATTGCAAATCAAACCCAATGGCTTGATCACAACTTGAAATATGAAAATCATCTCCACAGCTCTCCACAGCATCTTCTATGTCAAGATTTCTAGTCTCTCCATCAAACAGCAGATCATGCAGAGTATTTCCTTCAAACATTGCCTGAGCCAGTACTTCAAACCACTGACTTGGTAGGGTGCTTGCAGTTAACTCTGGCAGACCATGTTTGCCAAACTGAAAGCTAAACAGCGAAGCAATAAGGGTACATGCATTACTTCCTTGACGGCCACCAACAGTTGACTGGCTAAGGTTACCAGAAAGGGAAAACTGCTTTTAAACCAGTGATGCCAAAAGGATCGTACACCAGACGAACTGAGTAAGATAAAATAAGGTGAAATAAGGACCAATAACATGAAACTTTGACGTTTTATCTCTCCACAAAAACTGAAGGATATATAAGATTTTCTGTTGATCATAATCCCCTCCAACACTCATATACACATCATGTAGCCAAGGCAATTCCTCTGGACTCATAGCATAGCCCCTAATAGTCCCATTCATTGAATTCCAAACAATCTTTGGCTGCACCTGTATTTCAAGTAAAGTAAATGCTTCCAGGTAAAGTCAACTAAATTAATTATTGCAACGTTGCTGAAGTAACTGTTAAATTGCTTGCGCTAAAGATGATTGCACTAAAGCAATGACTTAATTTTTTGTTCTTTCCTATGTTTAACTTTTGCCAATCTGGACATCCAGAGATTCATAGTTTTAATTTTCCGCACTTACTTAGCTGACCTTTACAAGTGTAAAGATTTTCTACTGTATAAAATTTTTCTTTAAATAAAGCCTGATATAATTATAAGAAAGAACAAAATAAAAAGACCCAGAAATACATGAACCAGCAGCTATATTTGTTAATTTATTTATACTTATATTAAGACTTTATTATGGTTGCTTTTACTAGCCTTTGTCTCATCAAAAACCAGGACACCAATGCCCAATGGTCTTTTCTTTCCTGTATCAACCTGTATTTTGGTGAAATTTTCATATTGCTGCCTTTGATGAGCAATGTAGTCCTCATGGATCCCAGGCCCATCAGCATTTTTGCTAATGATACGTTGAAGATATTTGGTGCACGGTACTTGCAGGATACCTAGTATGGGCGGCCGTCACCACCAAAAATACAAGGATGTCAAATAGATCAGTAAATACAAAGATGGTTTAAGGATCAGCTGCAGGATAGCATAGCTAACAAAGGAATGGCATGGCCAACTTATAGACAGTCTAGGTTTCCTTCATGAAATAGAACAGCCTAAACATAAATAGTTTAGCCAAATGATAAACGGTCTAGTTGCCCATGTCGAAATGGAACATGAAAGTGTGAAATGGACCACTTAAATTGCAAATAGTCTAGCAATCATATGCAATACAGTACACAAACGGTGTAGCTTTGCGTCAAATGACTCAGGAATATATGGAGTAGCACAGCGTACGCACAAACGGTGTAGCTTTGAGTAAAATGGCTCAGCATAATGTCGAATGGTACATCGTCTAAACAAACAGTGTAGCCTTGCGTTAAAAGGCTCAGCGTAATGTGGAATGGTACAGCGTACACACAAATGGTGTAGCGTTGTGCAAAATGGCTCAGCGTAATGTCAAATGGTACGGCATAATGTCAAATGGTACAGCGTAGCGTTGCGTGAGATAGCTCAGCGTAATGTGGAATGGTACAGCGTACACACAAACGGTTTAGTGACGTAACGCTACACCGTTCGTGTGTACGCTGTGCCATGCGACATCACACTGAGCCATTTCACGCAACGCTACACTGTTTGTATGTACGCTGTGTCATTCTACATTACGCTGTTCCATTTGCGGTTTGTATTTTTGGTGGTTTCGGCGAGATAGCGATCTGCTGGGGGGCATGACGTCATCGATTGTGAAGAGTTGCGCGAGACCATCACATTGTGTGGTCGCTGTGTTAAGAGCCTTCACTTCGCCTTGCCATAAAGCAGAGCCGATTCGGTAAATTTCTCCAACGAAAACTCATTGAAAAGAACAAAGTTAATGTTGCCAAATACTTTGCAAACAAAAGCACATGCTTGAGTTTTCGTTGCATTGCGAAGGTGGGAAGTAGTAACCTTAAGCCGATTTTATTTTTCGTGAATTGTAGAAGGACAGTTTCGCTTTCCTTTACCACCCTGTTTTATCTCTGTGCGTTTTTTTACTTATCTTATGGCAGACGTTTCTCATCAAGAAAGGCATGTATCTGCTCAAAACCAACTCGGAAAAAAGGTTGCTTTGGTAAAAGTACATGTTTGATTGACAAATGTAAAAACAGATCAAGGCTCTCAGTTTTCTTACCATGGCGTCCAGTGCACAGACAGAATCCAACTTCCAACGTACTTCTGCGATGTTCAAAGAGCCTGATCGAGAAAATAAAAATAGAACCTATTTCTACTATCACCGCACCCAGGAAAAAATAAATAAAAAAAGTAATATAATATACACCTCTTTAAAATAATAAATGTAAGCAGTCCTCCCTTAGCTTAATACTCTAATCGTACGGAAAACCAATTAACGTATTCCGATATCACCTTGATTGATAAATGTCAAAACAAATTAAATCTCGCAGTTTCTGGGTTTCCATCTGCCGTGAAGTCATAGGCAAAAAAACTCGAACCGAGGAACAGCAAATAAAAAATCGGTCTTCGTCGCGGTCGTCTCCTCGCGCCTGCATATAAATAGATGGAGGAAGACACACTGTAAACGGAAATATCCTTGACAAGGCGTGTGCAGACTTAAGGAAAACAAGGTCTTGTCAATCAAAGTGAGTTAAAAACAAGAACCTTCTACAGAGTTCCAATATCAATATGCTAAATCTCCTTAATCGCTAGCATTCACTCCTTGGAAGGTTAGTTCTGAGAGTTTAAATCAGATTGAAATCCCCGAGTTCATTATGATGTCAGGAGAAAGAAGATTCTTAACACTCCTAGCATATCGTGAAATCATGACAAATTGGACTAAAACTACAGTAACAGCAGCAGTAAAAACTTCAGTTTCGGTTATGTGTAAAACGTTTTGCAGGATCAGAGGGAACAAATGTTAAAACACACCATCGATAAAAATGACAAAAAAGTGTACTCAAACAACAAAAATGTGCACATTTTGTTGTCAATCTTTTGTCAGACGTTGCTAAAAGCCCCTCTATTAGCGCATCTCTGGTTGCGAAATAATTTTTTTTTTGCTGTTCCTCAGTTCGAGTTTTTTTGCTTATGACTTCACAGTGGATGGAAACCCAGAAACTGCGAGATTTAGGCGCCTAAGAGAAAACCATATTTCGATGGACGAATGGCTTAGTCACGCTTTCCACAAAGTGAAACTTGACCTCGATCAGCCGGCATCTATTTATGTGTGGTTGCGGGTGCATTTGTGGAAGCTGTGTAAAAGAAGCGTGAAATTATACCAAAAGAATAAGTCACAACATATCCATATGTAACTTCTGAGTTTCCTCTGACATTTCACGACATTTAATTTTTTTTTAAATTTACGATTTTTAGTTTTTTATGGACTCTCGATAATTTTATCGGATCCTCAACGTTTTACCCTCGACCCTCGACATTTTACCCTCGACCCTCGACCAAAACCCAAACTCAGTTTGCACACGTTGGTGTGCCTGAATGTTTAAAGTGTTAAGTAGTGTTTATAAGGTGCGAGAAATGTCGAATGCCAAGCTCTCTTTTCTTTTCTGACTCGCGCTTACTTTTCAATGAGAGTTTAACTGCAAAGGCTCTTTGAACATTTCAAAAGTACGTGAGAAGTTGGATTTTCTGTGGACCATGATAGACGCCATGGTAAGAAAACTGATAGCCTTAATTTGTTTTGACATTTTTCAATCAAAGGGATATCGGAGTGCGTTAATTGGTTTTGCGTACGATTAGAGTATTAAGCTAAGGGAGGACTGCTTACATTTATTATTTTAAAGAGGTGTATATTATATTAATTTTTTTATTTATTTTTTCCTGGGTGCGGTGATAGTAGAAATAGCTTCTAGTTTTATTTTCTCAATCAGGCTCTTTGAACATCGCAGAAGTACGTTAGAAGTTGGATTCTGTCTGTGCACTGGACGCCATGGTAAGAAAACTGAGAGCCTTGATCTGTTTTTACATTTGTCAATCAAACATGTAGTCTTTGCCAAAGCAACCTTTTTTCCGAGTTGGTTTTGAGCAGATACATGCCTTTCTTGATGAGAAACGTCTGCCATAAAATAAGTAAAAATACGCACAGAGATAAAACAGGGTGGTAAAGGGAAGCGAAACTGTCCTTCTACAATTCACGAAAAATAAAATCGGCTTAACGTTACTACTTCCCACCTTCGCAACGCAACGAAAACTCAAGCATGTGCTTTTGTTTGCAAATTATTTGGCAACATTAACTTTGTTCTTTTCAATGAGTTTTCGTTGGAGAAATTTACCGTATCGGCTCTGCTTTATGGCAAGGCGAAGTGAAGGCTCTTAACACAGCGACCACACAATGTGATGGTTTCGCGCAATTCTTCACACTCGATGACGTCATGCCCCCCAGCAGATCGCTATCTCGCCGAAACCACCAAAAATACAAACCGCAAATGGAACAGCGTAATGTAGAATGGCACAGCGTACATACAAACAGTGTAGCGTTGCGTGAAATGGCTCAGCGTGATGTCGCATGGCACAGAGTACACACCAATGGTGTAGCGTTACGTCACTAAACCGTTTGTGTGTACGCTGTACCATTCCACATTACGCTGAGCTATCTCACGCAACGCTACGCTGTTTGTATGTACGCTGTACCATTTGACATTATGCCGTACCATTTGACATTACTCTGAGCCATTTTGCACAACGCTACACCATTTGTGTGTACGCTGTACCATTCCACATTACGCTGAGCCTTTTCACGCAAGGCTACACTGTTTGTATATACGATGTACCATTCGACATTATGCTGAGCCATTTTACTTAAAGCTACACCGTTTGTGCATACGCTGTGCTACTCCATATTATCCTGAGTCATTTGATGCAAAGCTACACCGTTTGTGTATTGTATTGCATATGAGTGCTAGACTATTTGCAGTTTAGCTGGTCCATTTCATACTTCCATGTTCCAACTCGATGTGGGCAACTAGACCGTTTGTCATTTGGCTAAACTATTTATGTTTAGGCTGTTCTATTTCATGAAGGAAACCTAGACTGTCTATAAGTTGGCCATGCCATTCCTTTATTAGCTATGCTATCCTGCTGCTGATCCTTAAACCATCTTTGTATTTACTGATCTATTTGACATCCCTGTATTTTTGGTGGTGACGGCCGCCCATAGCCTAGGTCTCGAACAGCACGAAATGCTGCTGGACTTCTGGCATAGATAGCAAGAGCTATTAAATAAAAGAAGTGAAATTACACAAAATCATTTATGTACAGTACATTAAATTGTATAAAACACAAATTATATGGTCTCCTTTTCCCTTTTACATGTAAATCAAGAAATAGACCAGGAGTTTTTTTCTGTGTTTATGACACATTGTCAAGCAATTTGTTTTGGTTGTTTTTGCTCGGATATTTGGACTCTTGTATACAGGGCAACCCTATACTAGTAAATTCATGCCTTTGATGCATGTTTCTGGCAAAAATTTCTCTGGAAAAGCATATGAAAATTAATTATTTAAATAAAAAACTTACCAACTCTTATCGTTGCAGACGACCACTTATTAGTTTGTCTTCCAGTTTCTAGAAGAAAGAGAAAGAAATGACTCGATGGGGACAGACCTAAACAGAAAAAAAATATTTATGCACATGGCCGACATGTAAATAACCGGATAGCGAACGAATATAATTTTCTTAAAATCGAAAAAGAACACTCTGCTTTAGACAGATACATATATTTATTGCCAACCGTCATTCATCGTACATAGTCTATATAGATATAGTTAAGGGAAAAGGAAACGCAGCGAGCTCTGATGAGCGTTTTTTAAGGTTCCGACCAATGATTTCAATTTAAAAGGGTGGCATAATGAGTATCACTTTACTTGTAAATCAACTGGTATCAAAGAGTATTTTTCACTGATTGTACATTTGTACATGTGCGTTAACTTGTCTTACAAACTACCTGCTTTATCACCACACTTTGTTTTTAAGATAGTATGAAAGAAATACGGCTCTTTGAGTATCATACTGTAACTCTGGTGAAATATGGTAATGAATGATGTTTACTTTGTGTTTTTGAAAAAAGGAAACTTAAACATTCTTGGCCTGGTCCTTGAAAAATGATTCCTTCTCCATCTGCCACATTTCACGGATAACCGCTCCAGTACTGGGCTTGTGATTGTCAGCCTCTTCCACTACTTTCGCTAAACCTTCTTGTCCTTCATTGCACTATTCAATTGACTGAACCAGTTTCACCAGCTCGCTATTGTGTTGCTGGTTGACTGTCACAGATGTTCTACTGATCATTCGCTCCGCGATTCTTATGAAATTCTTTCGCTCTTTTCTAACGTTCTCATGCCTCAATTTTTGGCTTTCGGGCTCAAGCAGGACAATCTAACTTTAGACGACGCCTGCTGTCTTTCAATGCGCTCTTCTTCCAGCAAGCTCGTTCTTCTGTCACGAACAACAAGCATTTGTCTCCTCGCAAGTCTACACTCGCTGCATATGTCGCACATTTCGTCGGCCAAATCCAGCTTCCTTGGTTTGTGCCACAACTTGCACTTTCTAGCACTTATGTGTCTCCAAGGTCAAAGCTGTTCTTTCAAGTTTGACGGTTGAATGCGAATATCCGCGAAGATAGCCTCGTAGTCTGACATTCCAGGGCACATAACAAAACCTGAGTGTGGTCGAAGAACCGCAATCACTCGCTCCACAGACAATCGATCGTTCAAGTCAGCTTGACCCTCGTCGACAGTTTTATGGATGAATACCTGTAATTTATAATGCCCTGATGGACAGAAAAGTAATCTTACTGGATGGTACGTGCCAAATTTTTCACTAAAAGGTCCTCTCCTTGCGAGGATAGACGCTGAGAGCTGCACTTTGGTGATGGCCGGATATCGCTTCCATTTCACAGTGCAGCGAAGCGTCAAGTTGATAGACTTCTTCCTCCAGCTTTTTTTAATATCTGCACTTCTTTGGAGGTCCTGAGTTCCCGAAGATACTGCTCTTGGGATAATTCCTTGGCTTTCTTCTGTTTATTTTCAAGAAGACCTTTTAAAGCTTTAACCGTGAGACGCGGACTTCTTCTCAAAGCTTTCCCGCCAAAGGAAACAAGAATTGGAGTGTTCTTCAGAAGACAAAACCTCGCTTATCTTGCGCTTACGAGTAGGACCGCTTTCTGCAACTTCTCTTTGTGGAACGCACTCACCAGGCCCTTCAATAGACTCATCCGGTATCTTTATGCCGAAATCCAGACGCCTGTAAATCGCGGTCGAATACAAGGTCATGTTGAATATTCAACAGTCGCCATTACAATGCATATTATAAATACAAGGGCTGGCGCGCTTCAATTAAGATGTGCAGACGTCCCAGGAATTAGACTTCCATTTAATTGTAAAAGTAACTTTAATTGTAAAAGTAATTGTAAAATTCTAAAAATAACTTTAGTGAAATTCACATATCCCGGCCACGCCCTCAGATTCGCTCTCTGTCCCAATTATGGCTCTTGATGTCATTAAACAACTTCTTTATCGAGAATTGCGAGGCATATTATTCGCTTGAGCTTTTTGCGAGGACAACTCAATTTTTTCCCGGAAAGGTAAGCTCCGTTTTAGAAAACACGAGGAGGAAAATAGACAAAATTTTGTGAGGCGAGAGTAGTCCAGTGGTGAGTGCGCTGGACTCTGGGTCAAATGGCCCGGGTTCAGGTCCTGGCTGGGACTTGACGTTGTGTCCTTAAGCAAGACGCTTCACTCACATTGCTTCGTCTTCTCGGATAGGACGTAAAGCCGGAGGTCCCGTCTCCTGCACCTATCAATTAGTTAATTTCGGTAGGGGACGTTAAAGAACCCACATCACGAGATTAATGTGATGTGATAATTTGGATATATCAACAAAGTTGAAATGGTAAATTGGCCACCGTAATGATTACAAAAGCTGACGTTTCGAGCGTTAGCCCTTCGTCGGAGCGAATAGAGGAATTGTGGGTTGTGTGTGCTTTTAAAGGCAGAAAATGGAGCTACGTTATTGGTGGGTGCATGGCAACGAGAAAAACATGAATAAATTAGTGGAATGAAAAGCGTTCATTGATCCCTGTGGGATTTAGACTGCCGGTTTGAAAGATGAGCTTTTGTTCAAGACTTTTACGGCTTTCCGTGCCACCTAAGTGCAAGGAAAGACCGCAGATTGCCATATGTTGCTTAGAATGATTGGGTAAATTAAAATGTCTAGCGACTGGTTTCGATGTGTCCTTGTCATTCCTTTCCACGTCTCGAAGGTATTCTCGGAATCGGTCACCTAGTCTTCTGCCTGTTTCGCCGATGTATATCTTTTTGCATAAGTGCAAGTTATGCAATAGATTACATTAGCGGAGGTGCACGTGAAGTGATCGGTGATCTTAATGGATCGTTTAGGTCCCGATATTTTATCAGTGTTGTGAATGAAAGGACACGTTTTGCATCGTGCACGAGCGCATTTAAAAGTGCCTGGTTGCTCATTAGTCTGAAAAGAACTTCTGACCAAAAAATTGCCTAAGTTTTTGTCGCGTTTGAATGAAATGAGCGGAGGCTGCGAAAAGATAGTGCCTGTCTCTGGATCGTTTTGAAGTAAGTTAAAGCTTTTAAGAATGATGGATTTAACTGAGTGGTTGTGAGGGTGAAACGTGAGAGTGAATGGAATGCGGTCGGAATCTTCCTTATGCGACGTTTGTAGTGCTGAATGTCGATCAATAAGTTGAGCGCGGTGGTAACTCACTCTTCAAATTTTTCAAGACTTTAATTTCCTTGGCCAAAACAAACTCCTTTTCACCATGGACATTACGTCTCTTTACACTGTCATTCCTAATGGCGAAGGCCTTCTGGCCCTTAAACATTTTTTTGATCAACGTACTGTTAAGGAACCTAAATCTGAAACACTACTACGCTTAGCCGAACTAGTGCTCACAATCAATTGTTTTTCATTCGGAAACAACTTCTTCAAACAAACCAATGGTGTAGCCATGGGCACCAAAATGGGACCTAGCTATGCGAATCTTTTTGTAGGTTTTGTCGAACACCAATTTTTCAGCCAATACAACGAGTCCAAACCTGAACTCTACGGTCGCTACATCGACGACTGTATCGGCGCTACCTCCTCTACCAGAGAGGAGCTCACTAAATTCATAACTGCAGTCAATTCTTTTCACCCGGCTCTGAAATATACTTGGGAAATTTCTGACAATTCTTTATCCTTCTTAGACGTCAAAGTTTCAATTGAAGGTAACGGTTTATGCACTAGTGTGTATTACAAACCTACAGACTCGCATAATTACTTGTTATATTCGTCTTCTCATCCATCTCATGTTAAGAATTCCATTCCTTTTTCTCAGTTTCTAAGACTTCGTCGTTTATGTAGTAATGACTCTGATTTTCACCACAAATCAGAGTCAATGTGCCAGTTCTTCGATGAACGTGGTTACCCTGTTTCCGTCGTTCAAGCGGGTTACCACCGCGCTCAACTTATTGATCGACATTCAGCACTACAAACGTCGCATAAGGAAGATTCCGACCGCATTCCATTCACTCTCACGTTTCACCCTCACAACCACTCAGTTAAATCCATCATTCTTAAAAGCTTTAACTTACTTCAAAACGATCCAGAGACAGGCACTATCTTTTCGCAGCCTCCGCTCATTTCATTCAAACGCGACAAAAACTTAGGCAATTTTTTGGTCAGAAGTTCTTTTCAGACTAATGAGCAACCAGGCACTTTTAAATGCGCTCGTGCACGATGCAAAACGTGTCCTTTCATTCACAACACTGATAAAATATCGGGACCTAAACGATCCATTAAGATCACCGATCACTTCACGTGCACCTCCGCTAATGTAATCTATTGCATAACTTGCACTTATGCAAAAAGATATACATCGGCGAAACAGGCAGAAGACTAGGTGACCGATTCCGAGAATACCTTCGAGACGTGGAAAGGAATGACAAGGACACATCGAAACCAGTCGCTAGACATTTTAATTTACCCAATCATTCTAAGCAACATATGGCAATCTGCGGTCTTTCCTTGCACTTAGGTGGCACGGAAAGCCGTAAAAGTCTTGAACAAAAGCTCATCTTTCAAACCGGCAGTCTAAATCCCACAGGGATCAATGAACGCTTTTCATTCCACTAATTTATTCATGTTTTTCTCGTTGCCATGCACCCACCAATAACGTAGCTCCATTTTCTGCCTTTAAAAGCACACACAACCCACAATTCCTCTATTCGCTCCGACGAAGGGCTAACGCTCGAAACGTCAGCTTTTGTAATCATTACGGTGGCCAATTTACCATTTCAACTTTGTTGATATATCCAAATTATTTCGTTACTCCCACCGACGCAGCCCCAAACAGTTTCTTTCGAAACTATCAGCCTTTATTCATTACTGTGATGTGGTCTGGCCTGTTTACAGGGAAGGGGGGGAGGGGGCATCTGTAAAAATTTCTCCTTTATTAATTGTAAACTGCCGCCGGCAATCTAAAAGAAGTCCCCCGCACAGTGTTGTAAAGCGCATTAGAGCATTTACATGGAAATGCGCTATATAAATCGATCTATATCTCTATTAAAAGTAACGATCTTTCTGTTGGTTTTTGATATACATATATATGGCTGTTTCAAGTTGTTCATAGTTCTGCAAGATTTTATGACCATATTTAGTTACGTTTGGAGCCATTAACCCCCTAAGATTTTGCAATGCTTCACTTATTTTTACGGCATACATTCGTTAATGTTACTACTTAATATATGTTTTCTTCGCAATAAGAAGAATAGCAACAGAACTGAGATGCATGCGCTAACATATAATTTCTTTAATCTATTTTACCTAGATTTCTCTGCCATGTCTCTTAAGTTTTGGGTATTGTTGCTTATGTTGGTGCTTCCGTACAAAGTGAAAGTGAACGTGAATGCTTCGCTACCTTAATAGCACATTAGGCTGAATTGCTAAGGTCTATAGTGTTACTAAGGTTGAGATCGGACGTCAGCCATTATCAGGCGCCTCTGGCAGCCGCGTAAGTTCATGTAACGACCTCACCTTTTCCCCCACAGATCCCACCCCAGGGGAGGACATCTATCACACAGTAATCTCGTGCGTGGGAAATTAACGTCTCCTACCCCTAACCCTGCAGGAGACGGAACCTCCACCTATTCGTCCTTATCCGAGAAGACTAGAATATCTTTCCATTTCATTGATGTTTTAGAAAGGTAGCAAATTCTCCTCAGTTATTTTAAGACCATGAGTATTGGTCCGGCCGGGGCTCAAACCCTCGACCTCCCGCAAAACACAATCCGGCGCTATAACCAATTGAGCTAACCAGGACAACCGTACAGCATTCAATAATGTAAGTATAACCATCCGCACGCATGTATAAGCAGGCACTGACGGAATTACGCACACACGCGAAGCAACAACCACACCAGGGAGTCCTGATTTCTTGAGTCTGAAGTATGTCGCTTATATTGAATATCTCAAAAATGACTCTGTAACGTTGACCTGTGCATGAGTTTTCATGTCATGAACCAGCGGTATGGATCGCATTGAGAAATTTCTTCAGGGTTATGGTCTGACCAACAATCGGAAAGAGACATTATTGTGTTTTACACGTAAGACTGCTAGGACCGGAATGTAATATTATGTGGTCATTGATAGAATATTTGTTGGCTTGTTTAGTGTCACTGTTGTTAGTTTTAAACCTTTTAACTGTCTCAGTTCTACTTCAGAAGTATTTCGGAAATGTAATGATTTTCATCCCTTCTATTCAATAAAGCTTTATTTATTACAAGTGCGTATTTATCATAAGACTGCAGCTAACATAAAAGTCAGTCAGATCTATCTAGAGGTTTGAAAAGCATACATGTACGTCTTTACTCATTAAGCTGTAGGGTCTAAATGTTACAAACTCAACGAGGAAGAGACATAAAACAAATTTTATTTCCTAAAGTTCTTGCGGGATAAGTAATTAAGAGTTAAAAAATTACTTGAACTGTAATAAAAGAAACTTTAATACCACACTGTTGAACCTTGTTAATTTGTAGTTATTTTTCCGGCCTGCTCTTTTGATTTTCGCACTATTTTGTTCACAAAACATTTCGTTACAATACTTCAAGCTGCCACTTAGTTGTGTGTTTGGTTTTGTTACACCAAGTAAATAAAAATGGATTCCTGTAAATGTTAAGACTTTTCAAAAGCAAGTGAGAACAGCGGACATTTACTCTGGAAATTTAAATGCTCTAGTTATACAATTTTCATGACTGCTCTTCCCTACTTCTGTAACGAGCGCTGAACGGCAACGGACAACTACATTATATCAAGCAGAAACCAAAGAGCTGCCTTTAATGCAAAAGATCAACAACCGATACACACAGTCATAATTATTCTATCACAGAGGCGATACATACCACGAATAGTTACAGTCGTATGATGGTATTTGATAACATGCGCGAGCGATCGTCACAACTTTCAAATGCTTTTCTTTCATTTGTAAGAACTTCCATAACTTTCTACTCCATGTCCTCAAGGGAAATGGTGACTTTATTCAGTGATGAGAAATCCCGTTTCAAAGCAAACACCATGACTGTTGATGTATCTAGAGCAACAATGTGAATCAAGTTCTTAATGCATAATCAAAAGATCAGAATGCCACAAGGTCTCTTCCAATGGGTTAATGTCTGTTGAGAATTATGATTATATTTTGAAAGTAAAATTATATGAATAGGCTTCCTTGGTTGTTCTCTTATCATTATTAACAATATAACACAACTGTTGCATGAACAGTGGACATGTAATGCTAAATATTGGGCCAAATTTTACATGATATTCTGCACCCAAGTGGTGTTTTCCAATATAGATGATAATGTATTCTTTTTGTCGCAGCCATTTTCTTTCATTGAGCTGGAGAGCATAAATTGAACTTGCAAGAAAAAGTACAGCCCATGTCAGAATGTCCAAAAAGTGTCAAAAGAGGGCTTGAAGGGAAGAAAATATAATGTTATGTCAAAAATTTCAAAATTAACACTGGCTTATACTCTTGATGAAATATAACAGTGAGAGACACCATGGCTAAAGACCCTTTTAATTTCCTCAAAATAAGAAAAAAAAATTCATATTTCATGCTGCTGGGTAGTATTGTGTAGATCAAACTTAGGTTTGTTCTTCTATTAAAACTTGGCCATCCTTGCTCCTTCTCCGTTTTTTCAGTCCTTCCAGTCTTGGGGGTTTGTCTCCTCTGAGAGAATACATTGATTATTTTAAGACTTCTGAATGTAACCTGTTTAACTAATAACCAAATGCAACTTTCTTTTTACTTGGTCATACCATAACATTCATACAACTGTGCATACCTTGTTGATCTGTTGTTAGAGGGGACCATGGTAATTCCAGCAGTGGTGAAAATATGCAACACACATCTCAAATACAGTGGCCTAATGTCTGCATATGGATCACAGTTTGGGACAAGTTGCCGCAACCAGTGCCATGACTTTGTGATTCGCTCCCTATATTTGACCAGAAAAGTTAGTACCTAGGGGTCTGACTTCTAAAAAGTTGCAATTAACTATTGATAATAATTAAAAAGCTGTTATAAAAAAGGACAGGAGGACTGATCTTACAGTTGTTATTTTAGACCTTGGTTTCTTACTTTTCAGTCCAGAAGTATCACCTTTATTTAATGTTCAGCTTTAGACAAATTACTAACTAACCAAAAACATGTCAGCTTATTGTTTTAGTTAATAATAGGATGATATCATTGGAGTTCACACAATGAAGACGACTGAGTTGGACAACCAAGATCAGGTTCTTATTAGGTACATTCAGTCAGTACTCACTGATCAGAAACCAATATTGCTGTAACTTACAGTACTTCACTGCTCAATAGTGTCTGATATTTATTGATAGCCAACACTTTCCTGCATGTAATCTAGTATTTCCATATCTAATGCCCATCCCAATTTTCTCCAGACTTCTTCCATGTTTACAGTGAAACCCTTCTATGTGGTGTTGAATTTCCAGCTCTTATCATGTATGAAGACAAAAAAGGATTAGAAAAGAGAACTCAAAGTAACACCAGAAATACCAAGTTTGATTTGGCAGAAGTCAATTGTATTCACCCATATCCCACTAGAAAAAAATTGTAAAAAAGTCAGAACAAACCAGATTGAGACCACGGGTAGTAACTCACTGCATATATGTGTAATTTAATATATTAGATGCATGTATCTAAAGGGTCCTACTAATACCCCCTTGGCACTGGCTGCATTTTCACTAGTTTCAAAACTGTTGGCAGTGAGTAAAAGTATTAGGGTTGATAGTATGAGATACCTGAATTATTATGCTGAATTTTCATTGATGGGGCAGCTACTTTCATTTTTGCTCAAACATGGAGTAAATTTTACTTGAGTAGTTTTTCACTTGCAAACTTAGCATATACCAGTACACAAAATTTGTGTGGGTTGGATATACAGTCAGCTCTAAGCTCTGGTAATGTGAATGCAGTCTTGCATCTTAAGAAAATTACCAACATTTCCAATAAATAATTTTCAGTTTTGTTATGGTACCAAAAGCTGAGAATGAGCTTACCATTAGGAGTAAATTTCTTCATTCACATTCTTTTCTTGGGTTCTCCAATCACTTTTATCAGCTTTTGTCTGTGGGGTCTTTTTTCCAGATTGATTGATTTCATCATTGGAATTAGCACTCACTGGCTCCATCACAGTTTTTTTCTGCCTCTGTTTGTTTCCTGCTGGAAATATCTTGTGGAATTACATCCGTGGCCTGCTTCTTGTCCTCTTCTTTTGTAAGCACTGAAGGTTGCCAGTTATCCCTTTGCATAAACCCACTAGACACAACAGTGCTCCCTGGGTCACCTCTGCCTTTGTTTACATGAACATTACTATTTCCATTTGTAACATGAGGATAATTAAGTGAAATGGATGTTGTGGTAGCAGCTGTGTGTGATACAAACCACATGACATCAGCTGTTCTGCTAAGTGAGCCACACAGTACACTTCTCATAATAGCCTAGGTGATGAAGAAATCAAGAGTGGATGAATGTGACTATGTACACTTGTTGTATTATCATAACCATGTAAAGATGATGAAACTGAAGGTAAACCCCTACTTGAAGCTGGACTCTGCCGATCTTTAAGACTTGCTGCTCCAGCACCTGGTTTAAACAAGGAATTAGAGGGATTCTGGATTGCTTAAAACATCACATACATGTACACTGCAAAACTACAGGCAGGAGTAATCTGAAAAGTTCTTCTCAAGTATTTGGCAGTATTATTAACACTGTGCAGTCAACATAATATTGCCAACTGAATGCAAACAAAACAGTCACAATGTATTAACCTGGTGCAATGTTTCATTTACAAGCTGCCCCAACTATCCTGTAAATCTTCAAGTACACTACATTATATCAACAAGCAGCCAACTCACTTTGATGTCTAACTAGCACCCTGACTCTTGGTTCACATTGAAGAAGTATTATTTAAAGGAGCTAAAAATCCAGAACCTCACAATTAATCTGTTAGTAAACAAAACATGTGCTAAACACATTTAGCAGACAGGTTTCTACAATTAATGAGCCCACTTACTCTGATCTTCAACTTGGTTATGAGCTGGGAAAACTATAATTTTGAGGAAACAAGTGATATGCAGTCAGAGGCTTACAAATGATGAATGTATTCACTCCTTCACCAACCTCTTCCATATAGAGCAATAATAAAATATACCTTTACTATCATGTTGTTACTTTATGATACGAAAGCTGTGTCAAATTTCCTTTTCCTTACAATGCTAGGCCTCTTTGATTTGGGAGTAACTGCAACAACATTTTGAAGAAATTTTTAGACAATGTCTACCTTGTAAATCTATAAAATTATTATCTAGCATTCATAAATGATATTTTGTTTTTACAAGGTGCACAAGTATTCACCAGACTGAAAAGGGCCATATATATATGCATGTTCAGTAATAAAAATTAATAGGAAATGAGCTAAGTTGAAGTCAACACTAAGTTACAAAAAAAATTAAAGAAAATTCTCACAAGTGATTAAAGGACTATAATACTTGGGTGACATTACAATTTTCTGAAAGGAGCTAAATTGTGTATGGCTCTGCCAACAACATTCTCATTATGCACACAGCTTCACTGCTTGATGATACTCGTTTAGTGTCCACCACAAAAAAGCTCTTGACTATGTCCAGGGAGAAACTGTCAAAACCAGAACGAACATGTTCACAAAATGAGCCACCAATCAGTAGAAAAGAAATTGTTAATTGGTGGTTTGATTTGCTTGCAGTTAATTCCATTGCTTAGTTATTGTAAGTAATGGATCTAAACCCACAACACATCCCAATTAGACCACTGTCCAGGTTTTTTTCCTCTCTTTAAATTTGCCTTTTTTGGGAACTAGTTAAAGAGCAATTCAGGCAGATTACACCATCCAAAATTCCCTGTATCTCTGACTATATAAATTGACTCTATAAAATAACACTCTGAAAAATAATGTGAGACATTGAAAAAAAAAAAGCTAGCATGAATTCCCCAAATGCTTTGTGATAGATACTGGAAAATTGTCCTGGCTGTGTTACCAGGCGATTTAATGCACTTCCCAAATCACATTCCAATGTCAAGCATTTGAACACAAGCTCATTAATGTACTGCTCTTGCATGAAGTATCTTACAGAATCTAGAAGAAATTTCTAAATTTAGTTATAACACTTAACTGCAACAGACAACTTTTACCATAAGTCAATACTCAGAAAAATAACATACTACATTCTAGTGTAACAAAGAGTTAAAAAAATAGGATCAAATTTATATTTGAGAACAGTTTAATTGGTTCAATCGTTTAGTTGTCAATTAGGAAAGTCATAGCTGAGTAATACCTTTTATAAAAAAAGTTATAATTTTAATTTACTTTGGTTTCTGCTACAGTATTAATTTGCATCTCCAGCTATATCATAAGAAACATTAAAAAACAGAGAAGCCTTTGAGCCAATTATTAGAAGGGGAAATTGAGTTATACCTACATGTACATGACTTTGTACAGTTGTTGTTTTAGGTAAGCAATACACCACATTTTCCCATCATTTACTACAGACTCCATTAACCCATGTAAGTTAAGGGAATTACTAGAGGGGATGGAAAATCACTGACCTGATTTAATTTCTTCTTAAGTTTCAGTGACAATTAGCTCCATCATTACAGGTATATTATTAAACAATAGACTTTTAACCAATCTCTTTTTCTTGAGATTCGTTTATTTTTAACAATATTTAAATTTCTTAAGGGCCTCAATTCTTAAAGCACTGGTCAATGAGGCTGGCTATGTCTCCATGAACTCATATAATTGGTTTTAATCTGTCATGATGATAATGAATAAGGTCCGCAATGAGGCTGGCAGCTCTGTCTCCATGAACTCATATAATTGGTTTTAATCTGTCACGATGATAATGAATAAGGTCCGCAATGAGGCTGGCAGCTCTGTCTCCATGAACTCATGTAATTGGTTTTAATCTGTCATGATGATAATTAATAAGGTCCGCAATGAGGCTGGCTCTGTCTCCATGAACTCATATAATTGGTTTTAATCTGTCATGATGATAATGAATAAGGGAAGGCTGGTTAGGCCAGTAACCGTTGTGATATAAGTAACCAAGGAGAAAGGGACAGGTTTACCTGACAGAGGTCCAGTAACCAAGGAGAAAGGGACAGGTTTACCTGACAGGGGTCCAGTAACCAAAGAGAAAGGGACAGGTTTACCTGACAGCCTGCATCCAGAGGAAATAAACATGATGGGTGTGTGCTCATTACATGCCTTTGGTGATCTTTTGAAACAAAACAGGGTTCATCAAAGAAGCCATAAAGGCTACAACTGTCTGAGGGAGAGATTATTAACGTTTATTTAGTTTTGGGATTTAATTAGCAAATAACACGAAATACAGAGTGACAAATTTTGGAACATCAAGAGAGATGAATTACAACAATATTCAGAAATAATTATGTAGGGCTTTAAAGTCTTAAAAGGGCAGTGCAAATTAGCCTCTATGTAATCACTAATTTACTGTCTACTATAGGAAATCTTTGAATTAATACCAATTCACGCAGTTTCGAAAAAAGGAGAAAAATCTCAGGACTTCAATAAATCATTATGTTGATCATAAGAAATGCCCAGAAGACTTAGTCAGTTCTTATTTAATCCAAGGCTTAACAGCATTTTGAATTAATCATGTTCAGGTAATGATATTAATTTTTCAAGTGAGAGTAATTTGGTGTTAATCAAGCACTAATAAATTCTTCACAGAAAACAAAATTCATTTGCATTAGAGAACAAAAAGCAAGTGTAATTTGTAGTCTTTGAAAACTTAACAAGTGCTTAATTCTATTAATGCTACATTGCATGAGAAATCATGGTATTATACTTATCAGTAATTTACATGAAAAAAGCAGCAAAGAGAGTCAAGACACATGACCATTTATGATTTAACACTGTCTTGTGTTCCAACTTTGCACTTGTTTATAATTCTACATTTGTGTTACATGAAAAATGCACTCAGTTGCAGCCAATTGGAAGCGCATAATTTTTTCATGTACATAAAAATGTGTTTAATTGTACTTAATTTGGCCACTCACGATAAAAGAGACAGACTTTTTAAAAAGATGACACTTACTTGATAGTCTTTATGAATTTGTTTTCTTCCCAGCTGATGCAATGCTTGATTCCTTGTTAACAGTAAACCCTAAGGACTCCAGCATTTTGTAGATGATTGTTGTTGAATCTGAACTTTTAGCTGAGGACAAATATATGCATGCTCCTTTTCCACTTTCCTCTTTCTGCAATCAAAGTTAGCCATAGCAATGCACCGCACCCCCTTTAAAATTCACCAAACCTGACTACATATTAAAAAGTAAATGACAAGGAAATGCTGTTTGTTTCCTAAAACTTCTCATTTTGTACTTTGAACGGTCATATTAAACATGCAATTATGATGTATTTCTGAAGTCAGTTTGTCTACTCCTATAGTCGACCTCTCGAGAAAGGCATAGCTTACTTACCCACAAAGTGCTTTCGTCTATAAACAAAAAACTTCAGCCCAAAACTCCCCAGCAACGCGCATGCCCTCTTTATCACGAGCTAGGTTTTTAAGGTACTGAAACTTTTGAAGGATCGTTTCGAGCGATGAAAATAGAACATCACGCAGACTCACCTCGGCGCTCTTTGCATTTGTGTCAGCATCCTCACCTTTACTTTCGATCATAGTTCAATTGACGCGAAGAGGTACTAGATTGTGATATGATGTTGGACTTCGCCTTCATAAGGCATTGAAATTCTTAAAGGTTTTTGCTTTGTACCTTACGTCCTGGCATATCTTCTTGCAGCTAGAGACATCCATAAAATCTGTCAGGCATTCTATCGAGTGGCCGCGGGAAGAGTAGCACGAGTCAACAAAACGTGCGGTGACAAGTGCACGTGAGGCCTGCACGTGAGGAAAATACTTTCAGGTTGACTTAGGGGTATTGTACGCAACAAACGAAATGAATATGATAACAAGAGCAGTACCTTTTATACCAAAAAAAACTGTTTTTGAAATCTCATCGCGTGGAGGCAAACACAAAGTAAGCTAAAAATGCAAATATCGCGTTGAAGTTTCAAATATTCGCCTCATTTGTTGGAGGAATCAGAGTTGAATGATGGCATTCCATAACGTATTTACCTTGCACTGTTTGAGTGATTTCTGCATTTTTCCACCAAACTCGCCTCGTTGAAGGCTCTTCAGTGAAGATGGCTCAAATTCTTGCGGGAATGCTTCACAAGCTGAGGAAGATCTTGCTACGTGTAAACTCAGTCACTGAGTTTCTTCTCGTCCCCAAGAACTACGTCGCTCAGTGTCACCGCTGCAAGCCAATTATTTGTCAGGTACGTGTTACAAATTGTGTTGAAGTGCTAGTATACTTTTTTTTGGAATGAAACACTTTTTTTCGAGTTCTTCTTTGAAGTTTCCTTTGACTCCTTTTTTGGAAGTTTTTATACCTAACTTTTCTAAGTCAAAATTTAGCGGAAATTTAAGAACTCCCATTCCATTGTTTCAGTCTGAATGTTTGCACACTCTTCGGCAAACATAAACCCTTTAAACCCAAGAGTGACCAGTATCTAATTTCTCCTTACAATATCATCCCTGAATCACACATCAAGGTCAGGAGAATTATGGAAATGATTACCAAGTAAAGAAGCTCTTGATTGCTACACCAATTCTCCCTGCCAGCACCACAGGAAATGTATCGAGACAATAAGCAATTAAGCAATTTCATAGTAACGGCATAACACCAGTTAACCTCCAATAATGAACAACAACAACAATAACAATTTATCACTTATAGAGCGCTATTTACAATGACAGATCAACAGCGCTTTACAATCAATCCTAACCCGCCCATCCCACCCCAGGGGAGGACATCTATCACACAGTAATCTCGTGCGTGGGAAATTAACGTCTCCTACCCCTAACCCTGTAGGAGACGGGACCTCCATTTATTCGTCCCTATCCGAGAAGACTAGAATATCTAACCATTTCTTGATGTTATAGAAAGGTAGCATATTCTTCTCAATTATTTTAAGACCTTGAGTGTTGGTCCGGCCGGGGGTCGAACCCTCGACCTTCCGCACAACAGTCCAGCGCTCTATCCATTGAGCTAACCGGGAGGAAGTTTCGTACTTGGTCTTTCAGTCGTAAAAACCTATTTCCAATTCATCCACGGTAACATTATTTATTATTAAAAGACTAGTGTAGTGTTTTGCAAGGATTTCCAGCCCTTTTGTCTGCCGACTCATCCTTCCATCTCGCGTTCAGACTTGCCTATTTCATCAGACAACCGTCAGAATCTGTTTGGTGTATTGGACACGTATGGTTTTTTAACTGATGATTTAATTCGAGAGAGAAATTTTGCGGGAGACTAGTTAAAGTACTAACTACCTATAACCGGAAAAAAAATTACTAAAAGACTAATTCCAATTATTTGTACCTAGGGCGGAATGGAAGATTTTTGAAACTCCACGGGGAAAGTCAGAAGCGACACTGAGCCGGGAATTTAGACTGACACTTGGAGACCACAGAGCACGATCTTCCTTTAAAAATTAAAGAGAGACAAAAAAGCTTGTTCATGGAATCTTTACATTCTACTCGTACTCCTACTATCGTTTCTCTATTTGAACTTCAACCTTTCTTTAGGGGGGTTCACTTCCCGTATGGTCTGTTGATCATTCAACCGACAAATCTGATTGAAATCGTTTTCAGCAGTCCTTCAATAACTGAAATGTTTCAAAGTTACCTTTCAGCTATGAGATTGTGTTTGAACTATTGAACTCCAGGATGGTTCAATTATTGAGATAACAAAAAAAAAAATGACAGATGAAAGATTAATATTTTTATTTTTAATTAGGTACTAAATGGCTTGACAATAACTTAAAGAACATTTAACACTTCTAAAAACATCCTCACTTGGGTTACACTTTTCTAATACATTTTCCTTTCATTTTTGTTCAAGCTCCAACAAAATTAACTTAAGTCATACATTAACAGCAAATGTGAGTAAATAAATGAGGCAGATGAGCATGCATTATCTGACCTGTGCACTTAATACATATGTGCGGTGGAGTAAATACGATTAGTGGCTTAGCATTGTCATAGCAAAGAAGCCACCTAGTAAATAATACACTAGGACTTAAGTCAATAAATAAAAAGTAAGACATGCAACTGGATGCTGAGTTAATAGTTAAGTCATGTTTGTAAGTACTTGTAAACTTAATAATATTGGAATGAGATAAGTTACGGAAACTTCTGACAACACGGGCAGCGCAATATAACCGTAAGCATGCTTTCACGAGATCTTATTCCGCATACCAAATTCCTCCCTTTCAGACACCCTGGACGATCAAACAGTGCCGAACAAACATCACGAGTGCGAGTTAGTTACTTTGATTTTTTTCGATCATCTTTTCTGAAAATGTTCTTGGTTAAGTAAATGAACTATTTCCATGACACAACAGTATGTAATCTTTCTACTTCTATTGCAATAATTAGAACGAAAAGGACTTGATAAGTCAGTGCTACCGGTTACAAACGTGTGTCCAGTACCATATCATCCTCTTAGTCTTGCTCTGTTGAATAAAAGTAACCAATTGTCAAGACACTTCAGTTATACATTGTTACCTTAAAAAAAAAAATAACAATAAGTTTTGGAATAACGAAGAAGTTTTTCTTCCACCCAACGTGATGAACGAAAAATTAATTCCCCCAAAACTTTAGAAATTAGCGGAAACGGAGGCCGGGTAAAACATACCTTCGTCCATAATCTGCTGGTGTCGTGGTGATTCATCTTCCATAGACTCTTCACTCCGATGTAGGGAGTCCTCGTTATCTCGTTTTGACTGCTGTTTTTTGTCCTGCAGTTGAACTTGATTTACTTCCTCAGACACTCCTCTTGGTTTCTCTTGTTCAATTTCTACCTGTTTTGGACCTTTGTGGTCCTTTTCTCGCCATTCTTGATTAGAATCAACTTGCTGATTTTCGGTTTCTTCGTGTTTCTCTTCTTGCTCTTGTTCATCTTGCTCATTTTCTTCTTGTTGCTGTTCACTTTCTTTTTTATTTCTTTTCGACTTCTCGTCTTTTTTAGAACCAACCTCTAGCCCACGGTCGACTTTCAGTTCTTTTTTTTTCTCCTCTTTCCAAGCGCGCTGCTGTTTGGACTCTTGGCCTTCCCCTTTTGGCTTTTCTTCAACAGTTTCATCTTGCTCACGCTCAGGTTTTTCATATTCTTCTTTCAGCTCTTGGTCTACTGGCTGCTGTTTACTAACTTCTTTGTTTCCCTTTAAATGACCAGGTCCAACTTCCAGCTTTGTGCTAGGTTCTTTGTGCTCATCGTTTGGTGCTTCGTCTCGTTTTGATTCAACTTGCTCCTGTTTACTAGTTTCGTTTTGGCGTTGATTTGGTTCTTCGTCTTCTTTTTCAACTTGCTGCTGTTCAGTAAGTTCGTTTTGGCCTTGTTTTGGTTCTTCGTCTTGTTCTCGTTCAGCTTGCTGCTGTTCAGTAGGTTCGTCTTGGCCTTGTTCTGGTTCTTCGTCTTCTTCTCTTTTAACTTGCTGCTGTCCAGTAAGTTCGTCTTGGCCTTGTTTTGGTTCTTCGTCTTGTTCTCGTTCAGCTTGCTGCTGTTCAGTAAGTTCGTCTTGGCCTTGTTTTGGTTCTTCGTCTTGTTCAGGCTCAACTTTCTGGGGTTCAGTGGGTTCCTCGTTGTCTTCGCCTGATCCTGCATGTTGTTCCCTCTCTACCCGTTCTTCTTGCAACTCGTCCTCACTATCAACAGCGCTCCCCATTTCTTCTAGATTTTGTACTGTGTTCGATAAATAAAACACAAAAAGGGAATAAGATTACAAAGTGCTCTCTCTTGTGGCTTTAGTTCGCTAGATCGCCAGATTTGTTGAATAAGCCACGTTGCGCGTTTTGCATTTGGTAACCGTATCGTGTAACTTCTCCATCCCTAGTCATTTGCGTTCCGCTTTTGCTCTTTCCGAATATATCTTTTCTCTTTAAGAGTGAATGTTACCAATGGTCACACATTTGGTGGCAACAGCTGAAAAATAAATTTCGCCCATATTTAAAAGTTGGGTAGGTCTCAATGAGAAATAAATCACTGCATACTTCGTTTGGCTGAATATCGACTTATTCTCGAGAAAATCGATAATAGCTGAGTTCCGCCAAAATGCCGCTTTTGAATCTCAAAATTTCACACGAATCTTGGAGAGTCGCGCCACAAATTGAAAACAGTCACTTGGACCAGTGAAAAGTACCAAATCTTGAAAAACAGCATTCAACATAGGTTGACAGCAATTTGAGCAATTCTTGATTGTTTATATACACAGTCTAATTGAATTTATCCGATCATCTTCTAGCTAGATCAAAAATAGGTCAAAAGTAGCCCGTTACTGATTAAACTATGTGCTAAACAAAATAATCGACTGAGAATCTGGCTTTTGGAAGGCGAAATGTAGTTCTGTACGATCTCCGAAGGAATTTTTGGGGATATGATTTGGCGTGATTTGTTGACGGTGCCATCAGTTAGCAGAAAATGTACATATCCCCACGCAAACACTGTTGTTTCGCATTTTACTTCAAAACTACACCTTTTTCAACAGAATACCTTCTTACCCTCCCTGTTGATGTATCACAATAGAGGATTGCAATCCTGGAAATGTTGCATCGATCGCTCTCAAAGTAGCGATATAACTTATAAGGAAGTCTCCTGATAATGATTGTTTGAAGGAACTACTCTTTGCCTTCCAAAAGCCAGATTTTGAGTCGATTACTCTGTATACTAGTTTTATTAATTATATTTTTTGTAAATAATCTTGAATTAATATCGTAATTAAACGAAGTGTGTATCCATGAGCTTTACTTAAATTTTTACCAGACATTTTCACGCATTTTTTTACGATTTTTATGCAGTTTATCATAATTTTTGCATATACTTTTAGAGATTATAGCGAATAAAAGTTTTTCTTTTCCACGATGATACATGTAACTTAATAAATAATGATGAAAAGTATTAATACTAATAAAAATTAGATTGTGTCTACAAACAATCAAGAACTTAAATTTGAGTGTTGTTTTTGAAGATTTGGTACTTTTCATCGGTCCAAGTCTTTTAAATTGGTCACGCGAGGTTCGTGTGAAATTTTGAGCTTCTAAAGCGGCATTTCGGCGGAATTCAGTTATTATCGATTTTCTCGAAGATAAATCGATATTCAGCCAAACGAAGTATGCAGTGCTTTGTTTCACTCTAAGGTCCACCTGACTTGAAAAAGTGAGCCGAATCGATTTTTCGGCTGTTGCCACATTTCGAACCTGTTCAATCTTTGGCCACATTTGCCCCTAAAAAGGACACAAGTCAACACTCTGGCCATAATAGCAGTTTACAATAAAAGCCCGGAAAAATTAATCACAGGAGTAGCGAGAGCGTTTTAAAATAAAGAGCCACAAGCAGAAAGATAATTAGAAGCCAGCAAGCTTATTAACTAGATTCTTTGGTTCATATCAAGGTCTTTACAACACTAGCAGACAAGATAAGTATGTAATCGTGGCTCACCACTATGTAATACAACAACTTCAAACTTAAAAGGAGTGAGGAGAAAAATTACTCATTAGATTCGCCCCACATAGCAGCAGGTACGAACCTAAATAAATAAGGAATAAAACCTCCTCTTATGAGGCCGATTTGTTCAAAGCCTACAGAAAAAACGGCGTACGTTTTGGTTTGTTTTGACACGCGCGGAAGTAAATATGGCGGTCAGCCGCTCTAGTCCCGAGTTCTCTCTGACGAAATTACAAACAAACATTTTCACAAGACAGTAAACTGTTGAATTCACAATAGAAATAACGAAGCTTGTACACTCACTGAAAATTAGTCAATAATAACCCGCAAGGAGCCTGTAATGGCATTTTCTTTGTTAGCTGTCCTCAAGCTCTACTGAGCAAACTTAGCGAAGCTAGCGCTTCCAGTGTTGGTATGTGACGTCATATTGACAGTGATCATTTGACGGCGGCTTATACCGGAGAGCGATAGAGCCACCCCTTCCCTCCTTGATGATGTAGATAATTACACAAAATATCATTATAAACTCACACCTCATTTACTGGGAGTAATGTAAAGAATTGTACCTTGTGTGGAGTAAAGGCTGACATAGTGTGCTTCAGGGACGTGTCCCAACACAAGTGTCCTGCCTTTGTCAACAGGGCACTGTGGCCGTAAGATAACATCGTGAGAAGCGTTAAGACTGCTGACCACACGAATGCAAGTTTTGTAGCAGTTTGCTGCGGCACATAGAATAACATGGTCACCCCATGCGCCATCTTGCTCCATGTACGTTAAGTAATCAGCCCATGATTGATGTCCATGGACGAAGTGAAACAGATCTGTTCCATTCGGCTGTGAGAAAAGCAAAAAAGAGAGAACGAAACTTGGAGTATAAAGTTAATGGTAGAATGGACCAGGTTGAGTACGTTGGAAGGAGTCATCGAATGAGAAAATAACAAATACTAAACAACAGTAAGAACGGATAATAACATATCAGAGTAATGATCACAAGGATCTGCATTGGATGTAGCAGTCTCAACTCCTGAATTTGCCCTGCGAAACATCGAATATCTAATGTCCACCTTACCCAGAGTCAAGGTTATCCAATTAGGATTGTCCCTTCTAGGGGAGTTTCAAGTGTGAAGTACTTTAAAAAAAACCTCGGGTTGGCCGCTTTCTCCACAAGACAGAGCCCTTTCATTTTATCAAGGAGGTTTGAATTCATCCGTGACCCGGACATGGTCTATAAAAAAAACACACTTGAACAACACACGTTTTTTTTTTACGAGCAATCCAGAAGTATTGACCAATTATTCTCCAAAATAAATGGTGAATAGGGGTGAGTATCTTTCGAGGCAAAGAGGCAAGTTAATTATCCACCACTTTCACCGACGCTTATGTAGAAAATAATCTATGTCTATACCAGAATACGGTGAATGGTACTTGCCAATCAATTAACAAGGAGCGCGCGGTGTAATTTATACTAAACGATGATTTCAAGGTATTTATGATCCTTATTATCCCCTACAGAACGAGTAGTGATGTGTTGACCAGTTGGCCCACATGTGGATCCAACCTTTATGGTGCTCCTAAAGTAACGGTGGTGAACACAGAGTGCAAGACATCAACTTACTAATTTTGGGTTTTTTCTGAGGTATTGGACCAATAATTGTCTTAATTCGTCATGCTTGATTTTGATTCTCATAGCAATTTCCAGTTGATCTGACAAAGCAGAGAACATGCAATCTCCTGATCCTTCATTGTCGACGATTCTGAAGCCCTTGTCTGAAGCAATTTTCTTCAACTCAGTATTTAGGTCTGTCTTGTTATTGGCTTTGCTTGCATCGAGTTGCATCTGCTGAAGCTGAGCAATTAACTCAGCAGAACCTAAGTGAACAAACGGATGGATGAACAGAGGATAAATACCACCATGCTCATGATTTAAGGGGGCCAAAACAGAAGAATTCTACTTTACAAACACTTTTTCTCTAGGTTTCCACGAGTTCTTAATAATAAGTTTCTTTGATATATAGAGGAACGTTATAGAAAAGAAAGTAAAAAGTAATTCCTAGCCAACTGAGTTACTTCAGGTTGGTTTTCACGTAAATTGGGGTCAAAATGGCAAATATTACTTAAAATAACTAGATAACTCTCCGTAAACTCATCCAGATCAGAAATTCAGAGGAACGAGATTTTTTTTAGACTAGCGTTTGAACACAGCCAGGTGTCCATTTCAGCACGTCTCCCTTGTTCTAAACATCATTGAGAGGCAGTCTCTCTAAAAGCGGTAAAGTGCATTTCGGCAACATTCCGCTTGGTTCGCGGTTCGGTTGAAGACTTATATCTAAACAATGATCTCTTGAAGTAATTACAGCCTCCTTTTCAACGAATTGGGTATAGAGAAACCCCGTAATCAATCGTTATTAGGAGGTGTTGACTATTCTTCCGAGTTATATCACTATTGTGAGAGCGATGCAACAATTTCAGAACTGCAATACTCTATTGTGATACAGCAACATGAAGGATGAATGAATATTATGTTGAAAAAACTGTGGTGAAATGCGAAACAATCGAGTTTGCGTGTGTATGTATACATTTTCCACTAACTGACGGCACTGTCAAATCAACGCATTTCATCCAATTTTAAAATTTAATGAAATCGCACTGAAACATTTCCCCAAAAACTCCTTCGAAGATTGAAAAGAACTACACTTCAGCTTCCAAAAGCCAGATTTTCAGTGGATAATTTTGTTTAGCACATCGTTAAATAACGGGTTACCCTTGATCTATTTTTAATCAAATTAGATGAAGGTCGGATAAATTCAATTAGTTTGTGTATACAAAACAATCATCAACTACTCAAATTGCTGTCAACATATGTTTTGATGTTGTTTTACAAGATTTGGTACTTTTCATCGTGGCGCGACGTTCCGAGATTCGTCTAAAAATGTTGAGCTTCTAAAGCGGCATTTGGTGGAATTCAGTTATTATCGATTTTCTCGAAAATAAATTGATATTCAGCTAAACGAAGTAGGCAGTTCTTACTTTCACTGTAAGGCCTACCCAACTTGAGAATATGAGCCGAATCGATTTTTTGGCTGTTGCCACGATATTGCGAAAGTGTGTGATTCTTGGCCACATTTATTCTTAATACCTTATCAAAACCATTATTTCTAGAATTTTAACTGCCGAACAAACATGTAAATTCTATGTTGCTATGCGTCTGTTCAATGATGATACACGGGGAGCTACGGAGTGTCTGTAATGTTCTAAGCCCATTTTTCAGTGAGCAATTTCAGAATAGACCTACGGCAATATGGAGTCCATTTGTTTTTGTAATAAAAATAGAAACATTGTCAATGGTGACTTTGTCTATGGATATTTTCTTCTCTAGATCATACCAAGAATCAATTAAATTAGATTCAAACTTACTATACATGTACAACGGAAAATTGCAGTCATTAAAGTGGTTCAAAATATGGATGGCTGTAAACTTCAAGCTAAAGGTCAAATTTCTTTTTACACCTTCCTTAGAATATAAAAAATTGGAAAAAAACGTCAGCTGGAACTTTTTCAGCTAAATAAATTCCTCATTGTTCTTTGATCGTTCTGTTCTGTTCTTGGTTTTTGACTGCCACATGTTGCATTCTCAAATTTGTTGCAGTCTGTAGAGAAGTGAATTGAGTGCGTACCTTCTTCGATAACTCTCATTTCCATTCCCTGGTCTTTAGCTGGCACAAAATAATAACACAAGCGACAAAAACGTCAGCAGTAAACGTATTGTTCACTCATGAGGTAGTCATATTTTTCAATGAGACTGAGTCTAACTAAGTGTTAACATGAAATAAACAAGCTTGTTATTAAATATAGATACCTGTCTATTTCTTATTCACTTGACTTATGTGTCAATTTGATTTATAAACACGCGGCATATCTGTTCTTAGAACTGTTTTATACGTAGCTTTATAACATGAAACAGAAACAAAAAATGAAAGAACGGGGAATAACACTATACAAAATGACGAAAGATTAGTTAAAATTGTTAAAGGTTACCTTCATTTTGATTTCGGCCGAGTTTTGCTATCAGATAATCCCACAACGGTCGGAGTTTTGCATTGATGACACCTCGAACCTTAATACATCGAAAAAAAAAACAAAAAACACACAGTTGTAATCAGTACACATTGCTTTCTCCCCACTCCCCATATTAAACCTTCGAGTCTTTGATTTCCCCTCGAATGCGAATGAATATAGAAATTGCAAAAATAAACTTAATCGCCGAAGATATATTTTTCAACCGTTCAAATAATGACCTCGTGTACCTGTGGGGTAGAAAAGGTGTAGAGAATGGGATTGATGGCAGAGTTAACCGGCAGAACAAAGACTGCGATCCAAACTGCCAGGTCACCACGTACACGGAAGGACTTTTCCAGGAGAGACCTCACTCCAATCACCACGATAGGCAACCAGCAGACACAGTCGGTAAGAACGATGAAGAACACTCTTTTGGCGAGCGAGGCCTCCCTCCTCAGATCGGCTGCCCTCTGCTTGGCTTTCATTTTCCTCTCTCTTTCGGTTCCTTGCTTAGCCAGGCGCCGGTTTGATGCGCAGGACTTAAAGATTATCATTGAGTAAGCCACAATGACGAAAAACACAAGGGAAAAGTTTAGACCAACAAACATGGCAACAGAGTACTCCCAGCCTGAGGGCTTATCAGCAGAAAGCTGCAATGGGAGACATACAACTGATCTGCCATAAAAATGATGACCCTTTTGGCGACTACCAAAGTAATCGAAGCCCACCGTGGGAATAAACGCAATTATACCGCCAACAATCCAGATAAAGCCGCACAGAAGGTGCGTAACCTTAATTGTAAGGGACTTTCCGCTGTAGGGGTACAGAATATTTTTAAGCCGGTCGGCAGAGAGCAAGCAGATGAGCATCAAAGACACCTCGCTTGACAATACGGAAAGGGAACCTGTCATCTGACATGGCAAACTTGAACGCCAATAATAGTCATGCAAGAAATACTGCCCTGCCCAAATGGCATCCATCACACCTATAATGATCAGGTACACACCCATCAGTCCATCAGACCAGGCCAAATTTATCAACATGATAGCCTGTATCTTGTTTTTCTCCTTTGTTTCCTTAAACACCAACCGCCACACGATCACAAACACAGCACCAACCAATGTCAGGATTCCTACAACCCAGAGACAAATCCTTGGAGCTCGATCTTTGAACATCGTCTCACAACTTGCAAAGCTGTCGACATAAGCAAAGTCGCAATCTGCGTCCACCTTCCTCAAGTGGCAACACATCAGGTTGGTGTCTACAGTCCTACGGTTCATAAACAGAGTTGAAATGAGTAACAAAAAGAGAAAAAGCGGAAATTTCATTCGTCACAGGATCTGTACTAGTAGGAAAATGAATGAGTGGCTGTATTATTCTACGAGTAGCATAATCGTCTTCAGACAAGTGAAATTTTTCAATTGTTTCACTTCTACCATCGTGAATATTCCACTTGACTTACGCAGTTATTAGATTCTTCATGTTGGAAAAAAATTCCACTGGGAGTTCTCGCATTTCGTTGTAATGGAAGTACCTGCAAATTAAAGCAAATTCAGGTAATTCAGTTAAACTTTGCCCGCTATTTCATGATAATATCATTACCATTACCCTATGTTTAAACCACTTGCAGTTTTTTGGCTCTCTCTTTTCCTTTTTCCTGTCCAATTCTCATTAGAAATCTTACACCCATGGGCGCCAATCCGAGAATTCTCAGCACGTGCAAGTTGCACTCAGTCTTACAATCC
This sequence comes from Stylophora pistillata, assembly GCF_964205215.1. Classification (NCBI taxonomy): domain Eukaryota; kingdom Metazoa; phylum Cnidaria; class Anthozoa; order Scleractinia; family Pocilloporidae; genus Stylophora; species Stylophora pistillata. The sequence goes on along the minus strand of NC_142519.1, from coordinate 40,552,772 downwards.
CTATCTCCTGCGAACTTGAAACAAACTTTTCGTGTAGTTTGAACACACCTGGAATATTATCAGTCTAGTCAAACTCACAAGAATCGAATAGTTGGGGCGACATCTTTGAATTGTTCGTTGGTCACTGTGCGGATCTTATTGGAATAAAAGCTCCTGCAGAACGATAAAGTAATTAAAAGCGTAAAGCGTCAATTAACATGCATTGAAGAGAACCTCATTGTGCATGAGGCCATGAAGTCGTACAATAATATCACGTAAGTATTTTCATGACCTTCACTGTGCAATTATTGCTCGATGACCAACTTAAAATTACGTTCAAATTACGGAAACTTTTCCAAAGATAATTGTTTATGTAAGTCGCATTTAAATTGCAACTTATCCATTACTGAGTATGAGAGCTATCTTCGCTGTGAAGATAGCTATCTGTCCTTGTGAGACACAGCCATATAATAACATCTGATAAACTTAGTGCGCAACAAGTAAACAACCGAGACTAAATATTTTGAATGGAAATTTTTTGTTCATTTTAATCTCTTGCTGTGGATGATTGTGGCTACAATCCAAAAGACAGGAAAGGGGCTAGGCAGATAGTACCTTTACTGTCGTGTGACAAGGAAATAGCAGGGCACTTGGCTCAGATCATCTTTCATTCACTGGTGTGTTCACCGAGTATGACTTGATATTGAGTCCAGCAGCTGTTTTCCAATGACCCAACGATGCTGATGCATAAACAATATTGCCCAATTCATCGCTCAAGACTTGGTCTTGGATGGACTCGAGGGAAAAATTTACGGAAGCCGAAAAGGGACAATCCAAAAATGTTTTTCAAATCCCGAAAAATATTTCAAATCGCTATATTTCTTTTAAACTCACTGTCGAAAATTCTGAAAAATCTAAAGATATTTTGCAAATCCAAAAAAATATTTAGAAATCCAAAAAAATTTTTCCAAAATCCGAAAATATTTTGCGAATCTAAAAAGATTTTTTTCAAAATCCGAAAATATTTTGCAAATCCAAAAAAATATTTTGTCACGTGCTATTTGCAGAGTTTTCTTGCCATATCCCGCATACAAAATGGCGAAGGAACGAGGATAGAACATGTTCTGTCAAAAATGTGGAAAAGAATGTGGGAACAATGAAACATTCTGCCGTTGTTGTGGAACACTAAAATGGCGTGAAGAGGAAAGTGTGTTGTCCAGCTCGGGAGACGAAAGATTGGCTATAGCACATTACTTTAATAAGGGATTTCGTTACGAGACCATTGTTCACTTTCTGGCAGAATACCATGGGATTTCAATGAACGTGAGGACTTTGAAGAGAAGCCTACGTCACTATGGGTTACAAAGAAACCACCTTCATTCAAAACACACTGTTCGGGAAATAGTTAGACGAGAAATTGTTGTAAAATGGGGCTGACAGGCCTCCACGACTCCCCAGCGCGTGTTTAGAGTAGCCTATTCAAAGTTTGGCCCCATTGAGTATGTCTTTGGGCGACCGTCCTCTTTCGTAAGATACGAGAAACGGATTTTTGTATATTTCGTTGAGTAGTCGTTGTGTTTCTATTAAATAATTCACTTTTGAGAGGGTTGTGCGAATGAGGTCTTCTCGGTAACCTCTCTTTGGCAAATGCGCTTCATTTGTAATTTTCTCCTCAAATATTGTTTGAGAGGAGTTTGTTCTTAGAAGTCTAGGGGTATCCCCTTTTATGAAGTCTCTTTTAACTCCTTGTGGGTGACAGGAACTATAGTGTGTATACAGAAATGTCTCAGTTTGTTTAAAATGAGTACGCACATCAGGGACTGCGTCTTTTTTGAATCGTTCGCCTTTGTAGATGTACAGCTACTTTTTTCACTGTCTCGATCGTTAAGTTGTCTTGATTGCTTTCAGCTTGCGCTACACGTGCTGATTCGATCGTACTACAGTTCTTAGTGTTCCCATTTAACACAAAATTTTTTTGGATTTCAAAATATTTTTTTGGATTTGCAAAATATTTTCGGATTTTGAAAAAATTTTTTGGATTTCAAAATATTTTTTTGGATTCGCAAAATATTTTCGCATTTTGAAAAAATTTTTGGGATTTCTAAAAATTTTTTTGGATTTGCAAAATATCTTTGGATTTGTCAAACTTTCCGACAGTGAGTTTAAAATAAATATTGCGATTTGAGATATTTTTAGGGATTTGAAAAATATTTTTGGATTGTCCCTTTTCGGCTTCCATAGAAAATACTAAATGCAAAGTGCCAGTCAATATTTTTAGGCAAAAAGCGAAGAAGCTTCCTCAGATCTCATTCCTCCTATTTGGATCTCAGATAAAAAATTTCCTGCAACTTTTCGATTTGAAAAATTTCAAACCACCTGCGTAATAGGAATATAGATCTGACAATTGCGTGACACATAACTCACGCAGTGAAAACCATATCTACTCATTTTTACAAAACGAATGCTTTCGGAGAAAACAAAAACAACTTCTACTGTATTGCAAGTAATTTGAAGATGTTATTTATATCATTCAAGCATTCATTATTACCACTGATCATGACTGCAAATGATAAACAAAGTAAGTGTAATCTTTTATCTCGCCGACTTCGCCAAAAAGCGAAATTTCTATGAATTTAAAAAGCCCAGGAAAACAACTCTACAAACGGTAAGTTTCTCATTTCTACTTCTTTTGTTTCCAATATTAAACGTTTATTTCACCAAACTCATATCAAAATAACTTGGATTTATCAACAAAGTTAAAGTGGTAAATTGGCCACCGTGACGATTACAAAAGCTGACGTTTCGAGTCGGAGCGAATAGAGGAATTGTGGGTTGTGTGTGCTTTTAAAGGCAGCTACGTTATTGGTGGGAACATGGCAAGGAGAAAAACAAGAATAAATTAGTGGAATGAAAAGCGTTCGTTGATCCCTGTGGGATTTAGACTGCCGGTTTGAAAGATGAGCTTTTGCTCAAGATTTTTACGGCTTTCCGTGCTACCTCAGCGTAATTAGAGACCGCAGATTGCCATATGTCGCTTAGAATGATTGGGTAAATTGAAATGTCTAGCGACTGGTTTCGATGTGTCCTTGTCATTCTTTTCCACGTCTCGAAAGTGTTCTCGGAATCGGTCACCTAGTCTTCTGCCTGTTTCGCCGATGTATATCATTTTGCAATAAGTGCAAGTTATGCAATAGATGACATTGGCGGAGGTGCACGTGAAGTGATCGATGACCTTAATGGATCATTTAGGTCCGATATTTTATCAGTGTCGTGAATGAAAGGACACGTTTTGCATCGTGCACGAGCGCATTTAAAAGTTTGGATATATCAACAAAGTTGAAATCGTAAATTGGCCACCGTAACGATTACAAAAGCTGACGTTTCGAGCGTCAGCCCTTCGTCGGAGCGTCAGCCCTTCGTCGGAGCGTCAACCGCCTCCCGTTTAGCTCAATTGGTTAGAGCGCTAGACTGGTGTGCGGGAGGTCGAGGTCGATGGTTCGAGCCCCGGCCGGACCAACACTCAAAGTCTCAAAATAACTGAGGAGAATGCGCTACCTTTCTATATAATATCAAGAAATGGATAGACATTCAAGTCTTCTCGGATAAGGACGAATAAACCGTAGGTCCCGTCTCCTGGATCTAGTAATTAGTTCATTTGGTTAGGCAGGGGACGTTAAAGAACCCACTCACGAGATCACTGTGATGTGGTCTGGCCTGTTTACTGGGAATTTGGGGGAGGGGGCATCTTCATATAAGTTTCCTTCGATTGTTTGTAAACTGCTGATGCAGTCCGGCCAAAGTCCCCCGAAAAGTGTTGTGATGCGCATTTGATCATATCCACATGTTAATTTGCGCAATATAAATATTAAACTATTATTAAAACTATTAGCTTTTGTAATCATTACGGTGGCCAATTTACCATTTCAACTTTGTTGATATATCCAAGTTATTTTGTTACTCCCACCGACGCAGCCCCAAACAGTTTCTTTCGAAACTATCACCCTGTACGCATTTAAAAGTGCCTGGTTGGTCATTAGTCTGAAAAGAACTTCTGACCAAAAAATTGCCTATGTTTTTGTCGCGTTTGAATGAAATGAGAGGAGGCTGCGAAAAGATAGTGCTTGTCTCTGGATCGTTTTGAAGTAATTTAAAGTTTTTAAGAATGATGGATTTGACTGAGTGGTTGTGAGGGTGAAACGTGAGAGTGAATGGAATGCGCTCGGAATCTTCCTTATGCGACGTTTGCAGTGCTGAATGTCGATCAATAAGTTGGGCGCCGTGGTAACCCGCTAGAACGACAGAAACAGGGTAACCACGTTTATCGAAAAACTAGCATATTGACTCTGATTTGTGGTGGAGATCAGAGTCATCACTGCATAAACGACGAAGTCTTAGAAACTGAGAAAAAGGAATGGAATTTTAACGTGAGATGGATGCGAAGACGAATATAACAAGTAATTATGCGAGTCTGTAGGTTTGTAATACACACTAGTGCAGAAACCGTTACCTTCAATTGAAACTTTGACGTCTAAAAAGGATAAAGAATTGTCAGAAATTTCCCAGGTATATTTCAGAGCCGGGTGAAAAGAATTGACTGCGGTTATGAATTGAGTGAGCTCCTCTCTGTTAGAGGAGGTAGCGCCTATACAGTCGTCGATGTAGTGACCGTAGAGTTCAGGTTTGGACCCGTTGTATTGGCTGAAAAATTGATGTTCGACAAAGGTAAAAAGGTAAAAAGTAAATACGAGAAGCTGTAGGAGCGGTTATGATGAGATTTTTTTTTTTTTAATGCACAAACCTTACAATCTGGGTCGGCCCATTGTCGCGGCTTGCAGTTGCCCTACCGAACTTATCTCCAGCTATCTAGACAAAATTATGGCTCCTATCGTCAAAACTTTACCATCATATATTAAAGACAGCCAACATGCTCTTCAAGTTTTTCGAGACTTTAATTTCCTTGGCCAAAACAAAACTTTTTTTCCCCATGGATATTAGGTCTCTTTACACTGTCATTCCTAATGGCGAAGGCCTTCTGGCCCTTAAACATTTTTTTTGATCAACGTACTGATAAGGAATTTAAATCTGAAACACTACTACGCTTAGCCGAACTAGTGCTCACACTCAATTGTTTTTCATTCGGAAACAACTTCTTCAAACAAACCAATGGTATAGCCATGGGCACCAAAATGGGACCTAGCTATGCCAATCTTTTTGTAGGTTTTGTCCAACATCAATTTTTCAGCCAATACAACGGGTCCGAACCTGAACTCTACGGTCGCTACATCGACGACTGTATCGGCGCTACCTCCTCTACCAGAGAGGAGCTCACTCAATTCATAACCGCAGTCAACTCTTTTCACCCGGCTCTCAAATATACCTGGGAAATTTCTGACAATTCTTTATCCCTTTTAGACGTCAAAGTTTCAATTGAAGGTAACGCTTTATGCTCTAGTGTGTATTACAAACCTACAGACTCGCATAATTACTTGTTATGTTCTCTTCGCATCCATCTCACGTTAAGAATTCCATTCCTTTTTCTAAGTTTCTAAGACTTCCTCGTTTATACAGTGTTGACTCTGATTTCCACCACAAATCAGAGTCAATGTGCCAGTTTTTTCGATAAATGTGGTTACTCTGTTTCTGTCGTTCAAGCGGGTTACCACCGCGCCCAACTTATTGATCGACATTCAGCACTAAAAACGTCGCATAAGGAAGATTCCGACCGTATTCCATTCACTCTCACGTTTCCCCCCCTTACAACCACTCAGTTAAATCCATCATTATTAAAAACTTTAAATTAGTTCAAAACGATCCAGAGACAAGCACTATCTTTTCGCAGCCTCCGCTCATTTCATTCAAACGTGACAAAAATATAGGCAATTTTTCGGTCAGAAGTTCTTTTCAGACTAATGACCAACCAGGCACTTTTAAATGCGCTTGTGCACGATGCAAAACGTGTCCTTTCATTCACGACACTGATAAAATATCCAGACCTAAACGATCCATTAAGATCACCGATCACTTCACGTGCACCTCCGCCAATGTCATCTATTGCATAACTTGCACTTATTGCAAAATGATATACATCGGCGAAACAGGCAGAAGACTAGGTGACCGATTCCGAGAACACCTTCGAGACGTGGAAAGGAATGACAAGGACACATCGAAACCAGTCGCTAGACATTTGAATTTACCTAATCATTCTAAGCAACATATGGCAGTCTGCGGTCTTTCCTTACTCTTAGGTAGCACGGAAAGCCGTAAAAATCTTGAACAAAAGCTCATCTTTCAGACCGGCAGTCTAAATCCCACAGGGATCAACGAACGCTTTTCATTCCACTAATTTATTCTTGTTTTTCTCCTTGCCATGTTCCCACCAATAACGTAGCTCCATTCTCTGCCTTTAAAAGCACACACAACCCACAATTCCTCTTTTCGCTCCGACGAAGGGCGAACGCTCGAAACGTCAGCCTTTGTAATCGTCACGGTGACCAATTTACCACTTTAACTTTGTTAATATATCCAGGTTATTTTGTTACTCTTACCGACGCAGCCCCAAACAGTTTCTTTCGAAACTATCAGCTTTTATTCATATAAAAATAGTTTTTTGAAGCTACCCTACTTTTCACATTGCACTTAAGTAAATAGAAAAAATTGTATTTCATTTCAAATTGAAATGGTGATTCTACTTTTTTGTGAAAACTTAGGAGAGACATTGTTCTAAAATTTTGTGAATAAGTAAGTTTTTCACTGCTTTTACGAGTAGAAGCAAGGCCTCCAAAATTGGGCTAAATTTTACCTTCGAACGACGCTAATTATGCGTAAATTGAGTTTTATTAATTTTCTCGAAAACAAAAGAATTTTTCAACAAATTATATAAGTCTTGGTTTGTTTTACCTATAGGCCTACCTAAGGTCCTGTCAAGGTGGTCATTCCAGATTCAAACTCTGAGTGTTCAAAAACATATGAATCAATTGAATTTTTTGACTGTTGCCGTTGATTTGTAAATTTGTCTGATTTTTGGTAACATCTTCTCTTACTTAGTGTTCGTTGCTGCGAAGATCGCTCTCGTACTCGTTCTTTAACCACAGTTCAAATATGTGACGTTCACATATTCACAAACGTCGATCAATGACTGTCCGCTTGATTTGAATATCCCCATGAGTATTGCCTCATGTCTTCCTCGTATGGTTTGCATGGTATGTGTCTTTGAACACTCAGAGTTTGAATCTGGAAGGACCACCTTGGCAGGACCTTGGTTTTGGTGGTGTTCGGGCTAGGACCCGCATGCCGCAGTGGGAGGATCTCACGCCCCCCAACGAGACTGGACTTATGACGGGGCCACCCTACTGAGGACATTTTTTTGTTGCGTTACTACTATGGTATATAGAAACATGTGCTTTTCGCTTGAAGTTATTTTAGTAGTCTGAACAAATATTTTAGTAGTCGGAACAAAACATTTTAGTAGTCTAAACAGAACAGTTGGTTAAAAGACCTGGTGTGTCCCGAGGTTTTGTCTGCTTTGTCTTCTGGTGGTTCTTTCTAGTACTTTAAAATATCTCTTATTCAGCCGGATTTCACCTCTGCTTCGTAAATACTTCGTCTTCCAATCACAAATGATTTCATTCATACGATATGACTAGTCCTCAGGGGTGGAAGATCGTCCACGTGTTTGGTGTGGACCTTTGCGAGCCTCTTGATTTTCTTGAGCCGAATTCATTTCAGATAACGGAAATTGCTACGATTCCGACGATTGCATCTTTCCGAGACCCTTATTGATTTTCTGGTACCTCGCTGCCGTTAATTAAAGGAAAGATTGAAAAACAGATACTTACATGGACATCATGTTTTTCATGCCTTCAAAAACTCCACGCGGCAGGTAGTCAATATTGTTTTCATAAACAGCCCTTGAACAACAAAGAAGACAAATCATTATTATCAGAAGTGTAAAACAAATTAGAAGTAAATACTTATTTTCATAAACTTACACCATCTCTATTGATTCTTCAATACTTTCTCCCGAGATATCTTCAGAAACTTTCTGATTTTGAAAACATGTTGAATCCTTTTGGGTAAGGGAAAGAGTTATTACATCCCTAACTCTGTTCTTTTTCTGTCTTTAACTAGAGAAGTCTGGGGCAGCAGCTGCTATCTTGGATGACATGGCATCTTGTTTAGAATTCTGCCGAGCGTTCTCAGGTTTATCCAGTCAAAGAGCACGACCTTGATTATTTTAGAAAACCTTTAAGCAAAAGTGGTGGAAGGAGGAAAGGGGAGTCTATTCGCCCCGCTGACCCTCTGTACCACCACAAAAATATTAAATAAACTGTACCTGGAGCCCATCACCTAGGTAGATGGGCTTCTGACTGTACTTTCGAGAGTTACCCCTCCTTTTTTTTTTTTTCAGTCAGACATTCTCAAACCAAGAGTAAATAAAGGGAGCTAAGCAATTAGGCGAGCAAATGATTATCAATCACAGATGTTTAGATATTAACATGGTCAATACTAGCTACTTTTGCTGTCAGGTGTGGTTTCCATGAAATGTTTACTTACAGGTCACTCAGACTGGAGAGGCCTTGGAACTGATCAGGTGACAGGGCTACGAGGCTGTTGTTGTACATGTATCTAAAGAATAAAATACACAAGGCGCTCGGTATGGCTATAGAGTCTTAGATAGGGAGAGGTATTTGTTGACTTTAATGGTCTTTTGCAGCCGGCAGCTGATTACGAAACTTAAAGACTATTTTAATTAGTAATAATAGTTTTAATAACCTTCATCCAGCATTACTTGTCAAGGACCTCGAGGCTGTTTCTATCCCGAAACTTCTCTCGCACTATAGAAACTGTTTCATCAGCTATCATTTAGATTCAGTCGTGTTAAACATGCATTTATTTTTGCGAAACCTCCTTCGAAAGTGAACTAGTACATTGGTATTTAGCAAACTGTTTTCATTTCCCTCAGTGTACTCCAACACTTCCCGAAAGAACCTACCAAAAATGTATTCGGACCACAACGTTGCAGCGTGCATTGTGACAAGAACAAGTAAGTTCTATCATGCCATGCCTTCAAACAAAAGAACTATGCTGGCCGTCGGTTTAACAATGTATATACCTCGTCAGAGTTATTGTAACATATAACTACACGATCGGACGCGCGCCCATTTACTTTTGCAATCGATCGAGTAAATAAAGCTCCCATTCCTAATCCCAACATCCAGAATTCTATGCTTTTAAGGAACCCTTTTCTGAAACAAGCGGAAAAGCTGCCAGAAAAATTTTTAGTTTGAAACTGGACTTTTTAGATCCATTGTTTTCATTGAAATCCCAAGTTAACTCACGATAGACTGATAGTGTTTTAATAGCCACTAAAAAATTTTAATTTCTATTCTCAGAAAAGTTTGATTCGGGATAATCATTAATCATCAGCCATCGTTACTACCATAGTGTGGCCGCAAAGCTCCGAGGGAAGGGTGTTATAAAAGTATTGTTTAGGATGTGTTGTATTACATTCTGTTCTATCACCTTACACTTTTGCCCTTGATTAATCTTAGTTGACGGCATCTGTTTTCAATGTGTGTGTGTATATTTTTTGCGTTTTATTCAGTAAACATCGTTAAACAAACTTATAATAAGCCATAAGAAGATGCCAGAGAAATAGTCCGTAGGTAATCTGATCCTTAGGTTTTTGCTAACACTTCCTTGTATAAATGTTCATTAACACAAGTTACGTGATTTAACCCAGTTTTTTAAACAATTGTTAATCACTTACAATGTTTTTATCGCGGAGAGATTTTTGAAGCTTGGCAAGCGCTGAAGTTTGTTACTGGAGAGAAAGCTGTAAGTAATATGTAAAGTGAAAAAGAAGGCAACTGAATTGGCATTTGAGATTCTTGAAAAGTTTTACTTGTTCTCTTCGAATAAAGAAGACTTCATTTTATCGAAATAAAACCCAATTGGTTGTTTTGAGGACTTACAAATCTTTATGCGTCCTAGCTGAGTATACAGTGTTTACTCCTGATCTTGAGAATTTAGGAAAAAAATTCCACCTGCGTGTCCACTGATAACATGAGCCTTTTCTATATCATGATATCACTTCTCAGTTTACTTTGATTATTTTCTTGTAATAGCAACAAAATTTAAATCTGCGAAGTTTTGTTTTTAGAATGGTCATAATGCACAGGGCTACTTAAAGCTCTATGAAAAACTGTACATTATAGGTAGCCTATGCTGTGGAGTCTGTACTGAATGCCACTTACAGCCTTTTCATCTGAGTAAGGTTGCCAAAAGTATCCACGGGCAGACGCTGAATTTTGTTGTTTGATAAATCCCTTAGATTATTTAATAAGATAAAGAGTAAGCTAACAATTAAAAACATGTCTTATATTTAAAAAATGGGCAAAGGCCCGCTCCTTAACGTTTATAGAATGAGCTGAACCAGAGCCAAATGAGCCAGCCAATAATACACCAAAACGTGTTTTTGACAAATTAGGCAGAGAGAGACACTTTGAATACCCCTGAAACCGTCAACAATGGTCAGAGATTGCGGATATGCAGCAGTTTGACTCATTCAACAAACCATTTTTCTGAGGTAGACTGATTGAACTTTCGTTTGAGACTATAGCTAATTACTATTTGGACAAGCGAGAATATTCTGAGATCTAAAAGAACAGAACATTTTTTTCAATTCATCTGATAGTGGCTCAAGTCAAAGCATTGACAAGCGATCTTTTCAAGTAATTAAGGACCGCCATCATTAGATATTTATATTGGACCTGTAACCTTTTTTTTTTCTAATTTTACAGTCAGTTTTACTTACAGTTCTTCCAGCTTGATATTATTGCGAAGTATCCCTCGAGGCAAAGACTGCAACTGATTGTAGGACAAGTCCCTAACAACGAGTATATTAGAGAATAAGGTAATTTACAGAGAGAGTAGAACAAGTCAAAGCTCCAGTGGAACATTTTAAAGCAGAAGGACTGCGCAATGTCCTAAACTAAGTGCTATAAATAAGTCTTATCATCCAACTACACATAGTACAGTACAAATAACGCCACAGACGAGTACAAATACCGCGTGGTATTTGTACTGCGGTATTTGTACTCTAGAGGACCGGTTAAACAGGTTTTCTCGCATCGCGCAAGCTAAGAATTGGATTTTAGTTACGAGAAAAAAATTGCGGACAATTTGAATCATATTTCTGACGACGAAGAGTCAGAATGACTGGCAAATATAGATCCAAGTTTATTAGATGAATCGAACAAAGAAAAACAGCTAGACGACAAGGAAATTTTTTTATTTATTGAAGAAAATAGAAACAGCAACCCAACAACGCGCCAATTCCGTTCCGCTTCGCATACTTCTGTCACGCACTCCAAGTAAATAAACATCCGCGAGATTCGCCCGCACTGAAACAAAAGTTTCGCGTGTTGGATAATGAATAAACTATTAGAACTTTAGTTGTGTAGTATCGCTGAGTATTTTTACTCGTTATTTGTATTTTGACTCGCCCTATGGGCTCGTCAAAACACGGCACAACTCGTAAAAATTAGTAAAAATTATTAGATGATTCGAACAAAGAAATACAGCTAGACGACCAGGATTTTTTTTTATTTATTGAAGAAAACAGAAACAGCAACCCGACAACGCGCCATTTCCGTTCCGCTTCGCATACTTCTGTCACGCACTCCACATAAACAAACATCTGCGAAATTCGCCCGCACTGAAACAACAGTTTGGCGTGCTGGATAATAAATAAATTATTAGAATTTTAGTTGTGTAGTATCGCTGAGTATTTTTACTCGTTATCTGTATTTTGACTCGCCCTACGGGCTCGTCAAAATACGGCACAATTCATAAAAATACTCAGCGATACTACAGATCAAAACGTCTAATTAACAACTGGTGAACGTCATAGCGTGTACTATTGAGTTATGGATGCACGCGGGAGGTTGCTAACAACGAAAGAAGCGTAAGAGTTGCACGAGGCGATAGCCGAGTGCGACTCTAGCTTCTTGAGTGCTTAGCAAACCTCCTAAGCGCATCCATAATTCAATAGTACACGCTATTGCGCTAGCCATTTGTTTTATAACATAGCATTGATACATTGGAACAAGAGTTCCCTTTATTTAACAAATCTTACTTGAAAAGCTTTTCTAAAAAACTACTTATCAAAACCTTACGTGATCAGAAAAAACAAGCGCGTGCGGAAAAATAGTCTTAACATTTGCATACGTCAGCAGCATGCACCCATGGGCAAATAGTAGATGCTGAATTAACCAATCAGAGCCCGCGCTTTGCTTTAGTTATGTTATGATAAGACTTAGTATAATTTCAGAGCTGAACAAAGAGTTTCCAGCAATCTGATTGGTCGAGCGGTTCCTTATATAACACTATATAAACCTCTCCGCGCGGTTTATATAAAATGTTAAACTAAAATGTTAATAAATGTTACTAAAATGTTATGATTTTAGAAATTTCTCTTTTGTTCAGCTCTGAAATTATACTGAAACAATCATTCGCCTCGGGTTCGGTGAATATTGTCAAATAGTCCCCTCGACTTCGTCTCGGGGATTATTCGACGATATTCACCGAGCCTGAGGCGAGTAATTGTTAAATATATTTTCCCATTATATGTGAAAAGACTTTATTTGAACCTTATCGGGAAAATTATCTCGACATGAGTGTCAACTTTGACGTTTTCATCGTAGATGACTGTGTTTCAAGAATACATCTCTCTGAAAAAGTTTCTTCCACACCACTTCACCGAATATTTTATCTTAATACATGTTATAAAGTTGTCTGCACCTCGGTTTACAGACGAGCTCAAATTTGTGTTAAAGATGTTTGATTCACCCTATTACTAGCTTATACAACATTATGCCTTTTTATCATTATACAGATAGATTCCAAGTTGCCTGGTGTTTGTTCTTTTAAAGATCACAGAAAGTGTCAAAATGTACGAAAAGCGCCGCTGACCCAGTTGCTTGCGTCTCTTGTGTCCTTTTTTAGTTCTAATCAGATCTTTTTTGATAAGTAGTTTTTTAGAAAAGCTTTTCAAGATAAAAATTAGTGATAATAATTTTGAACGACGTTTCGACCTCGCTGAGGTCATTTTCAAGCTGATGAGAAGGAAAATTTTTATATATATGTACTAAATTCAAGACGGGAATGATAAAGGCGATAAAATATGGAAATATGGAAACGCTAGGCGTAAAATATTTCCATACTTTATCGCCTTTATCATTCCCACGTCTTGAATTTAGTACATATGTGTAAAAATTTTCCTTCTCATCAGCTTGAAAATGACCTCAGCGAGGTGGAAACGTCGTTCAAAATTATTATCACTAATTTTTATCTTGAAAAGCTAATCAGATCTTGACTTCATCTGCGATCTATTACAAAACAGGCCCACGACAATATCTACTCTATTTATTTATGTGAAAGGTGAGGAGAGTGTTAGGAAACAGTCTTCGTTGTTTAATTTTCAAGACAACGTTTAAAATCAGAGGCTCAGAAATATTAGTTTTTGTTAAAAAAAATTTACGAAGACCTAGTCTCTGCACCCCCTCCCTTCCTTACACCCAAGCAAGACCGTCAACCAACCGGCTCTGCATTCCCTGATAATTGACAAAATCCACTTTTAATCGTTACCAAACTGACCAATAATTTCCATCAGAGACTCATAGCTTACTTCAAATTTGCGAAGATTAGTCTCCATAAATCAGTGCTAGGTTTTCAACGAGTTGATAGTAATGGCTCTCATACAAACGTAATGTACAGGGTAATGATATTTCTAACGCTTTTGGAAAAAATGGTTACTTACAGTTTTTCCAAGGCAGACAGCTCATGAAATATGTCGCGTGGTAGCTTTTCTAGCTGATTGCCGCTCAACCGCCTACAAGGGAAAAATTTAAAATAGTTTTAAACTCAGAAAAAATGCGCTGAATTTCTGTTTGTTCGTGTAATCACTTGGTGTAGCATTAAAGTCTGTTTAAATAAGCCTGAGTAAATATTTCAGATAGCTCGAGCAGTCCATTTTGTTTTCTCTTTGGTGATTTTCGTCTCTGCTCACGTTATAATAAATATAAACCTTGACATGTCTAGAAACCTTTTGGTGGTTCTTCTGTTGCTACTTGCTGGCTCGCCTGTTCCGAAATTTCACTTTCAACTCACGAAAAGAAAGCTGAGAGAGGTCTGGGAAATGGTCGGACATTGTACAAATAATTAGATGGCGTGACAGCTTTAGCTCAGCACCGTGTTTTGTACTCTGATAAAACAATTTCTTTCGACCAGTGAAAGCGCACGTTATATATATGCAAAATTTTTAAATATTTTATAATCACTCATAACACCAGTCCTTTTTGGGTCTACTTTCATAGGGACGATCTTAGAGTATAACCCACGCTCGGATTGTTTGCAATTTTTTAGCAAAGTCAAATCGGATGAAATCAGTTTCCCCTTCTTATGTTGTTTTCTTCGCCTTCAATCGGTTCTGCGATCCAGGACGAAACAAAAGAAAACAAAGTTCAGCAATGACGAGTAAGTGATAGAATGCTGTATGGCGTCTTACACCTTTATTAGTCCGCTGATCGACTCCTGATGAGGGATTGCATTTGGCATTGAAGCGCGCCAGTTACAGGTGAATATGCCACCGGAATATTCGAGTGGTGTAACTGAAACTAGGTTTGTATGTTCAAATGTTCGTCATTTCAGGTTTTATTCAAATATGGATAAATGAACAATTTGCAATTAGTACCACTCACAAATATGTTAACTTTTCCTGCCCAGCAAACAAGTCCTCAGATAACGTTTTGATGTTGTTGTTCCCCAGCCACCTAGAAAACACCATGCAAAATTTTTTTTAGCTTGAGTCTGTTAGGCCAGGTGATTATTTCTGCTGCGAGGCAAGCTTTAGAAATCTATCTGGACAGTATACCTTCAAAAGAGATAGTTCTGAGTATAAATTAATTAATATACTAGTCACTTTTCAAATTCAGCTTTTTGATTGGCATTCAAGTTGGGAAAATGGAAAATCAATTCGATTCAGCTGCAGCCAACTGTCTTAAGCATCAAGACCAATTACTTACAGATCGTAGAACTTGAAACGCTGGAATATATCAGAAGGTAGAGTTTCCAGTCTGTTGAAGTCCAGGGTTCTGTAAAAAATATATTGGCATGAGGGGAGCCGCAGGTACACATTGTGTAGTCTTACGACTACACACTGAACACTTTGGATTTTGAAAGACATGTCTCAACAGTTAGTCTGTCATCTTAGGTTCTATTGCTTTTATTCTTGAACCGTTACTTTTGAACTTTTCCTCTTTTGAACTTTGCGTTATAATTAATAAAGTTAAAACTGTCAGAAAAAATGTCGAAAGATGTCTTTCAAAATCAAAATTGTTGTGTCGTTTCTTAAACTGACAGCATGGATGACTTTAAAGATTTTTTTAAATCCTTTTTGAACGTACAGAGGACGCGATTACATGTACACATGTGTTGATAACAAAATGCTCGAATATAAGTGACTGTTTACGGCCCACATTCCTGGGTTAATTGGCTCTTTCAAGTCCAAACTGCGAGACCTGCACGAGTTCTTTAACGTCCCCTGCTAACTAGTACAGAGAAGACTTAGTATACGGGGACTATATACACCTGTAACGTCTTCCGACATAGGAGTGTTTTCCGAAGGAGTTAAGCAGATATTTTCCCGTAGCAGGAAATGTAAAGTAAAACACATCTCAAGGAGTAGACATACTGGAAAAAAAAAAGGGATTTGAAATAATACTATTCGATTCATGAGGGAAATATTGGAAAGACCTTATTCGTCTTCTTAGACTCGAGTAGCAGTTTTTGTTCTTTCTTTTTTTTTTTCCTAATTTGAATTTGCACTCGCTCGACCTTGGACACACCTCGCTAAATAAACGATTTTAATACTATCTAATAAAGGATGGCTCTTGCAGCACTAGTGCAAATTCTCTGTGCGATTTAACATTCATTGGTTTAAAGTTATCAGCTTCCGTCTTGGAAAAGGTTGTGTTGATGACCGCACTATGGACCTTTAGCGTTAGCATAATTACTGATCGCAAGTGAAGTGAAAATCCAAAACTGCCAAACTTACAGGTTTTCAAATCTTGGCCAATACGAATCCAAATACTTAGGTAGCTGATCAGAGCACAAATTCTTTAATTTGTTGTTGTTCAGGAATCTGTATTGACAACAAAAAAACAATATTAGTAAAGAATTAATGGCTTGATTTGATTTCCTTTGATGCTTTTGATGCAGACTTAAAACGCAGACTGAAAACAACAGTAGACCTCTCGTTGACTGTTTAATAAAAAGGAATAATTGATCCATTATGATGAGAAATTTTAATTCGGTATCTATGTGCAACTGATTTGGACACAGATGTCACGAAGTCAAGAGAAGATTCCTGTTTTCCACTTAAAACACTTTATTGGTCTACGACATAACTTTACAATGTTATCTTATTTTTCTGAGAATCTTACTGAATCTTATTATCTCGAGCCTTTTTTATAGCAGCCGATTAAGTCATATCTAATTCTAAAACACCATTTTCACCAGTCAGAACATTGTAGACGCTAATGATGAGATATCCCTAAAATAACTCAACAGAATGTTCTGGAATAAGGAGAAGTTTCTAGCACACTGATCTTGTAAACATTGTGATGTGGTATTTAAATTTTCTAATTTTTCTCTCGATTTCTGGAAACTTCGTTACACCAGACTGTTTACCTCCTTGCATTCTCCTAACTGTTGGAGTTTATATGAACTATAAGAAAATAACAAAAGAAGTAACGGAACAAACTAACTAAGGAGAAAAAACTCCAAATATTTCCGTACTCCCTTTTTTGTCGAGGTTTTTTTAAAATCCTACTGCAAAATATTATTACGAAGATCATTCCCATTTCAGACTAAAACTGCTTCTCTAGGAATTAAAGGTTTGATACTTAAAGCAATATCTGGCGCAAACAATGCCTATCGCGGGTCCAAATTGAAGTTTCTTTACTCCTGGTACTTTTCATCTGTAGTATAACATCAATGATACTTTGAGGTTTTGATATGGAAGGAAAATTCACTCACTCGACACTGGTCTGTATTTGCTGTATTTCACCGGATTTGCTTCTGTCCCCCCAAACTGGAGGAGGGGGGGGGGGGGATGGTGGTGGTGCAATGGCTAAGATTTTTCCTCCAATACATAGAGTCATTAACATCATTGAGAATGACGTCTGTTGCCGCGCCCTACTAAAATTATCTTGATGTTTTTTCTCATTTTCGCTTCATCCTCTCCATTCGAAGAGCAAACGAACAGATGATTATTGTAAGGGAAAGAAAAGGGCTTAAAAGCCTTAAATCGACGACGGCAAAAGTCCCAACGATAGATATGGAAATATTTTGTCGTGCAGCGTAAGCAATTTCAATTTTTGTATTCAAGCTGTTTTTCGCACATCTGTTTGGCTGCCATTTGGCTATGTTTTAATCAAAAACGACTTGATTATTTGAAGATCCGGGAATCAAAGGTAACTATGTTTGTAGCACGATAAACCCGCGAGGGTTGCTTATCTTTTCCTTGTTTTGTCTGTCTTCTGCCAGCCGCTATTTCGACTGCATCGCAGACGTTGTCCAAAAGTTACGATCTTTATAAGACCAGTCCACGCACTTTTTTCTTGCTCGGGCAATCCCGAACAGGCAAGATGGGCCCATCTTTCCCATTCGGGTAGTCAATCAGAACACAGATTCGCTTCCTATTGCCCACGAGCGCTGCCAGCTATGATAAGTTTACGTTATGCAGTGGCCGAAATATAAGGATTTGCGTGGGGATAAACAGTCACGCTCTCGAGCTAAAACGTCTGAAATCGATTTTTAAGAAGATAAAAAAACTTTCCTCGCCTAACTGGTTGTTCCTTCGTCTCTACATTTAAACGAGGACTCCGCCAATGAGGGCTGTAATCAAAGCGGAGGTAATAGAAACAAATGTTGTCAAACGGAAAATAGTGTAGTGCGATCTAAAAAAAAATAGCTGAACGGCACTTGAACAAGCGCACACGGCTTAATGTTCTCTTCCGATATTGCTGCTTTTGTTGTAGTGCGGTATTAAAAAGTTAATTCTCAAAAGTTGTGTTAAAATTCACTAGTAAAGATTCTAGGCAACTGACCTTTATTAAGCTCTGGAAATATCAAAACTGCCTCCTAGGTTTGCAAACTTTGCGAACTTTCCATGCAGATTATCAGCTCACAATCGCAAAGGTAGACTAATTCTGGCCACAAAGCCAGTTCCCTTGTTTCTATTATGCTGGGGCTCTTGGTGCCATTGCTTTCATTCACTGAAATTTAATTTCACTTTTTGCTCTTCTCACCGGTAGTTTATTAAGTTTCGGGCGCTTTGATTGGTTTCTCGCACTTTTTGATGGTTTTCTTGAGAACAGCAACTTGATGACAAAATGAGAATTAAATTGCCATTTTCTCTGGCAAACTTTAATCCGAAGACTTAGCTTTAAAGTCGAAAGGTATGCAAACCACTCCGCTGCACTGTATGGTCTGAAAACTTTTTTCGTATTCTCTTAACACCCCGCGTGGTTTCTTACACAGGTAAACCAAAGGACGCAAAAGTAAATTAATTCAATTTGTTCCCCTGTGATGACTCAAGAATTTAACTGACCGACTTCTGTTATAAGCCTCCAGTACAAACGGGAAAAAAAAAAACAAAAAAACAGAAAAATCCAGCTTTGTTCCAACAAACTCTGAATCAGCGAAGAGAACGAAACAGATTTTTTCACTCAGGCCTAATGTAACTACAGCATTCAAGCTGCGCGCGCGCACTAAAACCAATACAAAGCAGTGCTTGCGACTACAACACTGTGCGTGCGTGTCGTTTTCCTTTACGTAATTGTCTCTCGCATGTGTTGTTCACACTTTCGGAGCTGTTTAGCGCGTGGCCAATAATTTAAGTTGTTAGGGTATTTCATCTTTCAGCTGTTCGTGGAAATTATTTTCCTTTATTGCAAGTTAATTTGGGGCGTTGCTCTAAACTTATCGAAAGCCCTTTATGTAAGTATTTGCCTAACGCGTGCTTAAGATATTTCGAGAAAGTTCGTAAATATCATGCAAGAACACGCGAACACAGGCTAATTAATCTTGTTGATAAATTCAGTCGACGCCGGTTTTGAGTCAATTCACAAGAAGTTTGGCCGAGTGCCGAAGAACAAGTTAGACTGAATCAGCGACTAGTAGGGCAATACCAGTTCATTATTTTACTTGGTTTATGTAAGTGAGTAAGTAACTAAATCTTTATTTAAACACTGGAAATCATCAGTTAAGCTCAAGTAAAAAACTAAGACTAATTACGACTGCTTTGCATGACTGCCGTGTGGGAATCCGATATATCAGCTAGCTTCTTGATATTTCGCTTTAATGGTCAACGGATGAAACATTTTTTGCTTTTGGGCAAGTTATTCCACAACATGGCCCCGCTGTAAGAGAAGTTTCGTTTCAAATAATTGGTGCTTGGTTTGGAGAGGGTCAGCCTTCCGTCAAAGTTTCTTAAGTTGTAAGCAGAGTGACGCCAAGAGAAAATAATTTGTAGATATTCGGGAGTAAGGTCATTCACGGTTTTTTCATCATTAAGGCATTTTGTTTCTTTCGTCGAAGAGATAGCCTCTCCAAGTCGAGGGTGAAGAGAAGTTGGTTTGAGCTCGTATGAAAGGGAGATTTTGTAATAACTGGCTGCACGATTCCGTAATTTCGGGGGGCTTATCACTCAAGTAGCCCCTCAAATAGTCCCAGAAGAGGCTGCAGTAATGAAAATGAGACATAATTAAAGCGTTATAGATTTGAATTGCAGTTTCTTTGGATATAAAGGACCGCACACGTTTTAGGACGCCTATAGCTGAAGAGACTTTCTTGCAAATCTCTTCAAAGTGTTTACGCAAATACAGTTGAGCATCTTTGGTAAATAAGACCCAAGGATTTGGTCGTATCGACTCTCTTGATAATTTGGTCACCATTTCTGATTTCTACGTTGTCACTTTGGGCAGATAGTCTTTGTCTTGATCCAATAATCATTAGCTCTGTTCTAGCAACACTTAGACTGAACTTCTTAGCTCTCAGCCAACAGATACGGCTATTTAATTCAGGGGTTAGAGCTAGCTTAAGCACTGTTAACGTCTTAGCAGATAACCCAAGACTGGTGTCATCGGCAAACATTCTTGGTACGGCGCCCCGCAAGGAGTTGGGAAGATCATTAATGTAAATTAAGAATAGCAAAGAACCCAATATGCTATCCTGCGGCACGCCGCAGAGGGTACAAGCAGATGATAGTTTGACCAGCCATCGGTTCTCATCCAGCCTTGTGATCTTTGACTGATCATCTCAGAAAACGTTCATGCTGAATGTACAGCATTTTGAATTCTTGATATGTTCTTCAGAAAAGATTTATATTTTCGTAGTTTCAATTCCATAATTAACATTGTGAATTCGTAACATATATGCTTCAGAAAAATTACCTCTGGTTACAATTGTTAAAACTGTGAAGACATATTTACGTTTTGAGTGGAAACACTGACTTGGTTTTCAGTTTGAAACGAGCTTATGTTGATGCCCTTCAAAATAGGGCTAAAATAACTCTGAGCTTAAATATTACTCTTTTTGTTTTTTCCCATAGTCTTTTATATGTTACTTTATTAAGATAAATGTTACATCGAACTAGAAATTCGTTATGGACTATGATTAATATCAATTTTAGCCGATCACTTACTTCAGTTTGGTGATATCCATTCCTTTAGAGACATGGCCATATAAATTTCACACTTTATTTGTATTTTGCTGTTTTCTCTATTCGTTTGTAATTTGTTCGCACCTTTCATTTTAGTACTCATGGTGGTTATGAGCGATTTGGAAAAAGGTTCGAGTTAAACACATTTTAACCCTTTGAATGCCAAGGACGTATATATACGTCCTAAAATAGGACCCTCAGATACCGAGGACGTATATATACGTCCTCTGACAAGCATTTTGTTTCTTTTCTCGGTCGTTCAAGGTTTTTATCCGTGGTTGTTTCAAAGGACCTGGGAGTACAAAGAAGAAATGAAATCTGTTATATAAGATGTTTTTGAAAATCATTTTTATCAAATTGTTTTTTTATTATAAATGCAACCACACTGGCATAGAGGTTGTAATAACCGCTGGTTGCGAGGCATGCACCTGGGTTGGCATTCAAAGGGTTAACAAAGAGTAACCACAGAAGCAAATAACTTTAAGTGCCTGTTTGTGCCTCGACCGACCATCTGTCAATTCTCATTCAGCCTTGGAATCTTTGACTGATCATCACAGTAAACGTTTATACTGAATGTACAGCATTTTAACTTCTCAATACGCGCTTAAAAAAGTTGCTTCAGGTTGCAGTAGCTGTTGTTAAAATGTGAAGACATTTTTACGTTTGAGTGGGAACAATGACTTGGTTTTCAGTTTTGAATTAACATATGTAGGTGGCCTATAAATTAGGACCAAAATCTCTGGAATAAAAGAACTCTGTGATTTTTTTCATAATCTTTCGCTCGTTATTTTAAAAGAAAAAATGTTACAAACATATCGCTCTACAGTATCGGTATAGTTAGGAATAGCAAGATCAAGATTAATATCGATTTTAGCAAATCGTGCACTTCAGTTTGGTGATATCCATTCCTTTTAAGACCTGGCCATATCATTAACAATTATTTTCGCACACATCCTAACACAGCATCTCGTTAAGGAGAGTCATTTGAACAGTAGTCCTGTCACAGCTGTATTAACTGTTCTACTCACAGTTCTCGAAGCCATGTCAGTTCATAGAAAGCTCTTGGAGGCAGCTGTTGCAGTTGGTTATAGGACAAGTCACTAAAAAAGAGAAAAAAAAAATGAACCCAATAACAAGAAATCAGTGATATTTGACTAAAAGACTCAAATCAACAAAAGCGAACGAATGATTATGAGCTAAAGAGGCTTTGAAGTTGAATTACGAGTTTGAACTAAAGATTGCTTGTGCAGCATGTGAATACCCTTGGGATGCAATCTGCACCAGGAGATTATAAACTGCAGTTTACAATCTCTTGATCTGCACCGAATCTTAGACGGAGCCTTTCCTTTCTCTGTAGATGACCATCTCCAACCCGCTGGATCATGTGATGCTGTCAAATAACAGCAAATTAGATGCTTTATTTACTCTCTTCAAGAAATCTTTTAGCTCTCTTATCAATGCAAAATTGCTGCGGGTCTATTTTATCGGAAAGTTTATCTTTCTACATAGTTCTAATCTCTGTTACCATATTTTTATTTTTAGTTTCAAACAATACCTTCATTCTGACGTTATAAATACGAACAATAATGTTACAGCTTTAGCAGTGCTGACTCTTTTAGCTCTGAACATAGTATAGAAACTTGATTAAACTATACATACAATTCAACAGTGCCCAGTTGTATGGCGCGTCTAGGCCGGATTAATCGAGTTACACATGCCTTTGACTCAAAGGCTTAACTATTATAATTATAATGCCATAGTCTTTAGCAAGCTATAATATTGTTGTAGTGTTTGGAGCAACACCTCAGAGTACAACCTGAGTAGGATCCAAGCAGTACAAATTTCCCAGCCCGTATCGTCAGCAATTCAAGGAAATACGACCACATTTCCCCCATCATTAAAGAGTTAATGTGGCTACCTGTAAGATAGCAGTTGCAATATCGCCCCGCAATAATGGCCTATAAATGCGTAATTGTGTGCGCACCAGACTCTTTACTTTCTAAATATACCCAAAAAACTGCCATCACTAAGCGTACAACGAGGAACTCTTAGATGCTAAATATTCCTATGTATAAAACTTTCTACTTCAGTACTGTCAAACTCTGGAACTCATTAGATTATACTCTTAACTTAAAACTGACACTAAAGGACTTCAAACGTTGCCTGAAGAGAAGCCTTTCCTCAATTGCTTTTGTTTTTGTTAATTTTTGTTATTTCTTTTGTTTTTAATTTTTCTTAATTGCTTTTGTTTTTGTTAATTTTTCTTAATTGCTTTTGTTTTTGTTAATTTTTCTTAATTGCTTTTGTTTTTGTTACTTAATTTATTCAAACAATTACTGGATGAGGTTTTTGTGATATCCGGAATAATCAAGATCGAGGTGAGTGTTATCAGCCGAAGCCTTCGGATTCGGCTGATAGCACTAACCGAGACCTGGATTATTCCGCATATCACAAAAACCGAATCCAAGAATTGTTTTATTATACATTCTTTTAGTATTTTCCGAATCTTTTTCTTCAAGTAATTTCTCAATTTCTCGCTGGGTCGATGAAGCGAATCGAGAGGCCATTCTTACTTCGCTGTCCGTGAACTTGACATTGCTCCACCGGAAATCATGCATTGTGCGCGCAACCTACAGATTATTCACTAATCTGTAGGTACAGATTAGTGAATAATCTGTAGGTTGCGCTGTTTCCCAGAATTAACTGTAGGCGTTTAGCCAATGAGAAGACAGATGGTGACTACAATGTACAATAATTCAATTAATTGATTTGATTATGTTATCTCTTTACTAGTTAACTAGCTCATCAACTTACTAATATATAGTTTTGATTATTTCTTTATCCTGAAAAGCCCATTTGGGAAGAATAAAGTATACATGTACATACACGCTTACGATACGGATAGAACAAAGCTCATCAGAACCAAAGTCTATGTTGAATTCCTCCCTGCCTTTTTTTCCATCTTTTTCTCGATTGTAGATTCGTTGTGATAAACGAGAAAGACGTGCGACTTTCCCCCGAGACCAACAACTTCTGGCACACCCTACATTTCTCTCTTTCCGTTACAAATATCGAGCCCATGGGTGCTTCGGACGTTAAAGATAACTGATGCAGCTCCTTGAAAGGAAGCTTACCATGATCAAACAAAAGCTTGCTGTTAAGGTACAGTGAGTTTTCTGACTCGTTCCGGAACCTGCCCCTCTTCTTCAAGATCTTCGGTCCCGAAACAGTACTGCCTCGCCACTCTGACAAACTAATTTACTGTTAAAAAGCGTTCTCCATCGAAATAGAATGTAAAAAAATGCCTTGATAAATACTTGATAAGTAAAGAAGCCTTGACTGTACTTTGTTGTTTTGAAAAGCTCGTAGGAAGTGGCTAGAGTACGAAAGAAATGGAGGCAGAAGCGCTAGACGTAGTCGAGTGTTTTCCCACTTCTAGAGGAAAAAAGAAATATATTCGTAGCGCAGTTCAAATTGAACACTTGCTTGAAGTTTTTAGTCTTAGTATTCAGTGAGTTGCTCAGAGTGAAATCCGGCAGAATCTTGGCTTAGGCATAAAACTTGCAAGTTCAGAGGAACACGAAAATTGCCTGGGATGACGACGCCATCAAAGTCGGCAGCAATGACTGATGTGGCTTTCCACTTAACGCATCAGGAAGGATAGCGGAGCAAGCTCTTAGTTGTTCACTCGAAGGGTGGACGAACGATGTAATTTCTGAGGTTTGCTTCACTGCGACGACCGGAGATCGCCATGATGAGCTAGTCGAGATGGACCTCAGTATGACCGCAGTCGCCCAGACCTCACTATGATTAGCATAAATGTTAACAGTTATGCCAGTTTTTTTTTTTTCGACCCGTGAGTAAATTACACGACCCGCACGGATCATACGGATCGACAAGTCAGTTTTACGAATTGTTATGATCTGTGGTTTTGGACATCCTTCTAAGCTGCCGCGAAAGATTAAATAATATCAATAAATATCAGTGATCCTTTAGAATTAGTAAACCAAGTCTTGCGTCGAAATTTCCAACCAAATAAAATAGAAGAATTACCGAGTGAAGTAATGATTAATGTGTCCACAACCTATTTAATTCCCTACAACGTATAAGACAACTAATACACAAATAAAATTGAAAAAGATTGAAGTAACCAAACCGTGGGACTCGTAATGTAACCGCATGTTGAGGAAGTAAGAATACTACACAAGGTTTTTGACCCATATTATTAACCCGGCATCGGTTCAACAAAATAAATTATGAAATTTCTTTTTTTTTAGGTACAATGGGACACACGTGAACACATTAAAGACTGCCACATATAGAAATGATGATTCCAAGTCTGGGACCCGAGGCTGATCGTTTTAAAAGTAACACCAAGCTCCAATATTTGATTTCTATTTCCTAAGCGCGAAAAAGTGTCTTAAAATCGGTAAACAGCTTGAGGTGTATGTCGGTAGAAAAACTGTCCTCTTGTGAATATGATGAAAGAAATATGAAAAAGAGGATGCTTTCGAAACTCTTGAAAGAAATTTGCGGTAGGGCAGACTTAATTTGAACTATCCGCTTGCCTGGAACTCAGAGTTTAGATCATCAAAAATAATACCCCATCATGTCATGGACACATGAACCGTTTATATATTAAGTTAAATGTTCGTCATTTTTATGCAAAGTTTATAGCCAGTAAAGAAAATACAGCAATTTTTGATGTGAAATATTAATGTCAAGGAAACTTGACAATAACACTCGCTCCACAAATATAAAGGTCACAGCCGTTCACAAAGGCTCCCTAATCACACGCAACGAAACAGGCACATTCAGCAGTTCCGCAGTAGAGAATCACAATGGTGTTTACGTCAGCGGCCAAAAGTCAGGAAACTAAACCCTTCAACGAAGAACGATTTTAACAGCAATCATAAAACAGCAGCTAATCAGTGACGAGGACCAGATATATCATATTTGAGAATTTGAGCATTATATTCTTCAAGATGACCCCTCAAAACATAGCATTATGTCCAAAGTCACGGAAAAATAACAGGGTGTTTAAGGCGGTTTACTGCAACTTCACACAAAAATGATCATTTTATTGGACCAAATTCTTAGGTTACACGTATTTTTCTCTTATTGAGTACGTGAGGCAGTACCCAGGCTTATAATGATGTAACCGGGTCTTGCTTGAAAGTAAATCTTTCAATGGTTAATGTTTCAGCTTTCAGTTAGCTCAATGGATAGAGCGCTGGACTGTCGCACGGGATGTCGAGGGTTCGAGCCCCGGCCGGACCAACACTCCAGGTCTTAAAACAAGTGAGAAGAATATGCTACCTTTCTGTATCAAGAAATGGCTAGATACTCTAGTCTTCTCGGATAGGGATGAATAAATGGAGGTCCCGTCTCCCGCAGGGTTAGGGATAGGAGACATTAGTTTCCCATGCACGAGATTACTATGTGATGGATGTCCTCCCCTGGGGTGGTTGCTGGGTGGGAATTGGCCCTGAAAAGCCCCATGGGGAGTGGTCAATTAACATATGTATATATGTGTCTCTCACAAAAACTATCATAGCTTTTGAGTGGATTTTAACCGTCAGTCTTTGTTAAAAATGTGCAGCTATCGACACATTTTTTCAAATTTTCGTTGAACTAACTGTGCTGAGGTAGTTTTTCACCCGTTTGAATATATTTTTGCTCATAGAATAAGAAAGAGGTGGAGATATGCACTCGTCCTCTAGTTTCCCGCCACGAACATGCTCCTCGTTGTGTACAATAACTTGGCTTTTATCTCTCATTGGTCATTATTGGAGGAGGAGATGCTTTACACGTGGACGTGCTATTCAGTGAAACAACTGTGAAACACGCAAGAACCTCTGAGTAGAGTGACGTTTGAGGCTCCGATTGGGTGGTTTAAATATGGAATAACCGAGGATTTTTTGCTCACCAGTTGAAGATTACAGGATAGAGCTCAAGCCTCGTATAAGGTGTTCATCGACAGCTGGCATAATGGAACATGATTCCTGTTGTATTTTCAGTTTACAATGTTTATGAGATTGAAAATGCTTCAGATGTTGATGGATTTCCCATCAGTAAGGTAAGGGTCCACAATAGGTTTGGCGGGATGCGGGATTTGGCTATTTTTCGTGGTGATATTCGGGATATGAGCTGAAAACAGAAGCGGGATGCGCGAATTTTGACAACCAGCGGGAGCAGGATTTCCTATTTTCTTGGGGATGGGATTCGGGAATCGTAAGGAAAAAACAGCGGGATACGGGAATTTAGTTTTGTCTTGACTAAAAATTCATTAGCGTTGACTGAAAAAAAAAATAGTTCTTAAGTGTGTATACCGCCTTCGTAGTCAAGCTATGAGTGTCAAAGGAAGTGAAGCCGGTCAAATTTTGCCCATTATCACTTTTTTGTGTTGTTCTTGTTTTCCGGTTTTACTATTTTCGCCGAGGTATCAGATCACCGAGGTTAGAAGTCAAGATCCTGCACTCATTCCTGTTTTGTTGACGGATTTGACCTTTTCTGCTTTTACCTGGACGGACCTGTCGGACCTGGACGATCCTTTGGACTGAGCGCATGCCCGCACCAACTGTATCAAGGTATCCACCATTCTGCATGAACGGAAACCAATGCATTTCTAGATGCAGTCGGAAAGATATACAAGGCTTTCTCCGTCCACGAAAAGCATGCAAAGTACGAGCTTTGCAGTCTACAAGATGCCGTTACACTGCTTAAAGAAACGTTGCAATATCTTCGCCGAAACGAGGCCTCGATTCGCGGTGAAATCCAAAGCTTGCCAAGGTCCCTTAAATGGACCACACGGAAATGTGGCTGAGAAGACAATAGAGTCTGTTTCATTGTTGCAGTCTGGCCTTCATAGACTTTATGACCTGTTATCGCCAATGGGTTATACTTGGACCAACCTCTTGAGCTGCACGACATTAGATGTAGAGAACTGTCACTCTGTGGTCCATCAGAAATCACCTTTATGCACTGCCCTTGAATATGCCAGGAATTTCGGAAACGCTGTCAAGGAAAGTGTGAAGAAGACAACAAACTGGGCGGCATTCTACCATACCAACCCAAAGTCGTGGTACCCCGTTCCAGACCGCGCAGCGGCGCTCATTGAAATTTCCTTAGCACCACAACTTCCACCTAGGGTAATAAGTGTCCAAGACGCCCAGCTTATAAGGGAATGGGCACATACCTTTGGGGCTGCAGGTCGTCAATAGACCGTCCAACAAGAAACGACCATGGCTAGGGCTGGAACGCTCCCCGATTTCTTGTACGAGAAATAGATTGTACCAGGGGAAAGTGTTGACCTAACAGGAGATGTCGGCCTTCCTAACGAATATGATACAAGTAGCAGTGCTGAAGAAGAAGAAATCGAAGACCAAGAAGGAGAAGGATCTATAAGGGTCGCCACTTTCGATGGTGAAGCAAACTTCCTGCTTGGAAGGGTGTCCGCATAGGTCGTGCTGTTAGAATTAATAGCAAGTTTATGTTTTCTTAAAAGAGACCAGTGTGTTTATATACAATTTCCATGTCCTAAACTCAATGTAAACAATGGACAGAATTGGTTTCATCGCCTGATGGAAACTAGCAGCAAAGCAGTCGAATCTTCGTGAGACAGACAGATAACATCGATCTATCTAATTCCAAAAACACCGGACTTAAAGTATCGAGGTAAACATGTACCGATGCGAAAACAAAAAAATAATTAAGCAAAACAAAAAATAATAATAAAAATAATAATAATAATAATAATGATAATATCGTTTATTCAAGCCTCTAGCAGAAAATTCTGAATTACAGGTTTATAATATTAACAAGAATTATAGGATAAAAAAGGGGGAAAACTGTACAATATGCATTAAACTACATACAAGTAAAAAAAGCATGTACATAAAAATGATAATACTAAAATGTTAATAATGTCTATTATAAAAAAAACCAGTATGATTAAACTGGCAAGTATTTGACTGTCACAAAGTTCTTAAAACGATCGGTGGACTTTATTGAGTGATAGTGAGTTCGATTTGATCTTAAATTGTAACGGTCTGAAGATTTACGAACGTCGGCATACATTGCAGTATAAAGGGGGTTGTCATTATGAATACGACTTATAAAGGATTCACAGACAGGACTACGGCGTGCATCAAGGGTTTCAATACCGGCTAGCATTAGGGTATCTGAGTAGGAATGACCTGGCCAAATAATGGCGAGAGCACGCCTCTGCACTGACTCTAAGGTCTTAGATAAGTAGGACGATAAATTGGCTAATGCAGTAGAGGCGTACTCAAGTATGGAACGTATTAGGCAGCAATAGATGTAGACGATATCTTCTGCTGGGACAGAACTTCTCCTGAGCTGCCTTAAAGCAAACAACCGTCTGTTAGCCTTCTTCAGCAGGTGGTCAACATGGTCCCCCAAGAAAGGTCATTAGACAAGTTGACGCCTAAGAGCTTGAACGACGAGACCTCTTCTATAACAGCGCCCCCCGATACGACCGGGGGAGCCTTGTAACTATTATACTGAAGGAAGTCAACAGTCATGCACTTACATTTAGTGGGATAAATAAAGTTATGGTCGCTAATCGTGACGTTGAGAACCTGGAACATCAAATCTGACAATTGATAGAAGGTAAGTCATAACGTCTATTTCAATGATCAAGCAAAACAAGTCAAAAATCTCTTAAAAAAATGGGGCGAGATCGAGATCCGAGCGTGAAAAGGGGCGGAAAGCGGGATTTCAGAACCCCTATTGCGGACCCTCTAAGATCTGAAGCAGCTCAGAACGCCACAGCTGGGATGATTTCCCAGATTAGGAAACTTGAAGACATTACACCGGGGAGGTTGTCTGCACCTTTTTAATTTGGTGATTAGTTGCGCCACATGAGTTCGCTTCCAGTTAACTCAAATAAGGTGCCGTTCTTAGTCTGTTACAATGCTAGTGATCTGGCTAAAACCGCAAAGCCGACCTCAGATAACTTTCCCTCAATATGCGGGAAAGAAACATCTGCCGTAAATATAAATCTATTTGTGAGAATACCGCTTCACAGACGCAGTATGGAAATTAATCGATCCGAGTAATGGGCTCTTCTCTGTAGGTGTGAGTTAAATTAAAGTATTTGACTGAAGGAGAGTTACGCTGAGCATGGATACTGGGCAAGAGGAGGGAGGGAGAGTGTATTAATCAAGAAGCGGTTGAAATAAAGAAATCTGATAGACATTTTAAACTGTTTGACAGTCAATTTTAGGGCTTGGCACTTGCGTTCAGGCAAGCCGGCGCAATTAAACCTTGCCCAACCCTAGTGGAATTATTGTAAATTATGTGACGTGAATCTTCGACTTGAGAGTCGAGATCTACGGTAGACAAGCGAACATGTGAATCCCGTATTAAATTTGTGTTCAATCAAGGGAAGTTTGTGGTATTTTAGTTTGTCGCAGTTCCGAACGGGGTCCTCTGGTTGGAAATAGGAAGTTTAGGAATTAAAAGACCCTCAAGAGGAAGATGTCTTTCGTCTTTTCATGAGCACTGGACAAAAAAGAAATAGAGCAACGATGAGGAATCGTACATCATAAAATCGGATTCCACGCCCCGATGCCTTACCAGTGAGCCACAGAAACTTTATGGCGACACGCGTCCTGTATACTGCTAGGATCGGCAATAATTGTAAAAAGAACAATTTTGTCGTGCCGTTACCATGGTAACCAGCCACGAACAATAGTCATTTCCCTTTGAACAGCTCTGTGTGGAAATGTGCCGAGGTCTCCTACATCCCAAAGTTCCTTCCCGGTTCCAGACTGTTTGTTTCTTTAAGGCCTTCAGGATGCTAATACAACCATTTTTCACAATGACCCACACGCGTCTGTGCGCACATTGAATATTTCTTTTATAGCGAGATAGATTTCGTCGAAGTTAAGAGGAAACAATCAAATTTGAAGAAAGGTATATCATGTGTGTGATTGATACTTCCCAATCTGGTCGTGCCATGTGCTTAGTAATCGCTCGTTGAGTGAGTGATTCTGAAGAAAGGAAGCCCTTGAGATTGAAACGAGAAAATGATGGGTCAAGATCATTTCCTTTAAGTCACCCTGCAGGTGAATTTGAAGTTTTCACATTGATCCACGTGCCAATCAATGCCTTATTGCTGACACTTAGTCCAGCGTAAACTGAGCGTTATACATGAAAGTCATAAATCTCCTCAGTATCGCTTAGCTACGGATCCCGGAAAGGGCCATTATCAAACAAGATTATTTGACGAGTTATTTGACGAGTTATGTGACGAGTTATTTGACGAGTTATTTGACGAGTTATTTGACGAGTTATTTGACGAGTTATTTGACGAGTTATCTGACGAGTTATCTGACAAGTTATTTGACGAGTTATTTGACGAGTCATGTGACGAGTTACGCGACGAGTTGTTTGACGAGTTATTTGACGAGTTATTTGACGAGTTATTTGACGAGATATTTGACGAGTTATTTGACGAGTTATTTGACGAGTTATTTGACGAGTTATTTGACGAGTTATTAGACGAGTTATTTGACGAGTTATTTGACGAGTTATTTGACGAGTTATTTGATGAGTTATTTGACGAGTTATTTGACGAGTTACGCGACGAGTTATTTGACGAGTTATTTGTCGAGTTACGTGACGAGTTATTTGACGAATTATTTGACGAGTTGTTGTAAAGCAAGAGCTTGGGTTATGTTTGTGT
Organism: Stylophora pistillata; assembly: GCF_964205215.1. Taxonomy (NCBI): domain Eukaryota; kingdom Metazoa; phylum Cnidaria; class Anthozoa; order Scleractinia; family Pocilloporidae; genus Stylophora; species Stylophora pistillata. Next base: position 40,521,291 of record NC_142519.1, on the reverse strand, counting down.
AGACGGGGCAAATATGGCGGCGCGTTTGGCTTTGAACTTTCGTCATGAATGAATTGAGCAATACTTTAAAATTGGATACTATCATGTCTTCTATTACTGCATGACGAGGAACTCAGTTTGTGACAGTTGAAAAGAATACTAGCCTGTAGAGGCCTTAAAAGACGGCAAAACGTTTCCGACCTGAGAACTGTTATTGTCGCTACTGAACAAGGGCAACGAGGAAGTGGAAGTGATATTGGATATAGATCTGTTGGCTAACAATATACTAAAACCTTTACAACTTTTTCACTAGCAGTGACAAAAAATTTGGCCCTCTTCCCTTATACTGACGTCTTTGAAGTCGATGCCTCAACCGCCTATCAACACCATCAGGATCTATGATCCTGAGAGCGTGCCGTACAGTCTCTTTTGAAACCACAAGGCCGCGAACTGTGACCAATCGTTGCCAAATAGATCTATATCCAATATCACTTCCACTTCCTCGTTGCTCTTGTTAAATAGCGACAGTAACAGTTCTCAGGTCGGAAACGTTATGCCGTCTTTTAAGGCCTCTACGGGCTAGTATTCTTTTCAACTGTCGCAAACTGAGTTCCTCGTCCTGCAGTAATAGAAGACATGGTAGTATTTCTGCGTGGTTGTATCCAATTTTAAAGTACTGCCCAGTAAATTCATCACGAAGGTTCAAGGCCAAACGCGCCGCCATATTTGCCCTGTCTACACAAACATAATCCAGGCTCTTGCTTTACAACAACTCGTCAAATAACTCGTCACGTAACTCGTCACATAACTCGTCAAATAACTCGTCAGATAACTCGTCCAATAACTCGTCAAATAACTCGTCAAATAACTCGTCAAGTAGCTCGTCACGTAACTCGTCACGTAACTCGTCACATATCTCGCCAAATAACTCGTCAAATAATTATGTCTGATGGTGGCCCTTTGCGGGCTCCGTATTTGCGGGCTCCGTAGGTTCATGACAACGTAACGAAAGTTGTCACACTCTCATTCCCAGTTTCCGCAGTTTAAGCAAGGAACGCCCGGGACTATGACTCCCCTTTTGGCGACTAACAACGGCTTGCATTTTAAGACTCGGGCTTTCCTAGGAAAGCCCGATTAATTACAATCCCAATCAGATACGGCCTAAAATCAACTTAATTTATAAAATAATAGTTGCGAATGGCCACGTGCATTTCTCCTCGCTGGGAATCTCTGCCGAGCTATTTTTAAACCTTGCTCTGAGGTCCAATCAGAGCGTGGACTTCCCTTGGAAGGCTTTATTTCATGTGTTCAGTAAGGCGGAACGAACTGAGCGATCCTCTGAAAACGTCCAAGACCCTCCTGTCGGTGTTTCATGCAATGATAAGCACAAATGAACGCCACATAATTAAGGTACTTGTTTGTCTAATTCCTGTTAATTAATGCTAAAAGGGCACTAATTATGGCAGTGTGAACAATGCTACGTATAATTATTAGCGTTAAGATTCCTTCGTTTTGAAACATTTTTTGTAGATCTCACTATTTGGTGCTGAAAAATTGTGTTGTAGTTTTTTTATCAGCTGAAGCACAATGGATACATCTCCTAAGAGTACTTGGCAAGTCTCTTAATGTTAAAGATTATTCAGATTCATGAATTAGATAATTTAAACTGGGAAGAAAAGTCAAGGTTGATTCAGAGTGACCCAGTGACACGTGCACAACATTTTGGTTACCAATTCAATCAGCTTTTAAGGCGCTTTCTAATGAGCATTGCTGCTCCCTAAGGATAAATTTCAGACTAGTTCCAAAGTTGAATACCAGCAGAGAGGTTTACCACATATTGATATGTTAATTTGACTTAAAGATGCACCAGTGTATTATTGATCAAATAATCACTTGTGAAAAATCAGTTAATGATCCAGAACTGGGACTGCTTGTCAACAAACAAATACATAAGCACTCTCAAAGTCGCATAAAAAATCAAAGATGGAATGCAGATTTAATTATCCACAGCCTCCAATGAAATCAACCAGCATTTTACATCCTATTGGCAGTGATGTTTCTGAAAGTGACATATATTAGAAAACATAAAGAAAATTGTTAACATAATCATCAGTAAGCAATAGAATGATATGAAAGAGGCGGATGACATCACTTTCGAACAAATGCTAATTCATTTGGACATCACTGAACAAAACTATTATCTTGCTATTAGATCCAACCTAAATTCTCTTACCATATTTCTAAAAAGAAATCCTAATTAACAACTACAACAGTGCCTGTCCAAGTGCATGGAGAGGAAATATGGATACAATTATAGTCTGTTTTGGATGTCTATGCCTGTGCAATGTACATTGTATCATACATTTCAAAAGCCCAGAAGGGAATGAGTCAGCTTTTTACAACAGGCATGTAAGGGGGCAAAGAAAGGAAATTACAGCATAAAGCAGCAAGAGAGAGATATTGAGAATAAGTTTTTAAATAGTGGGGAGATCAGTGCTCAAGAGGCAGTTTACATATAGTTCCTCAGCTACCAACAAGGAAAAGCTCTAGAGAGGTGATTTTTATCACCACTTCATTCCCTTAAGAGAAAGTTCAGCTTTTAAAACCAAAGAATGAGATAGAAGAAATGGAGGATGACTCTGAAGACATTCACCATACTGGTCTTATTAAGAGGTACATAGAAAGACCAACAAGCATAGACAATGTTACTGGCTGTCATCGGGCTGCATTGTATAATTCACCCAAAAAATCATTTGGGAAAAAATCTTAAAGTTTGAACACAGATAACCTCCTACTTGAAACAGGGAAAGATGATGATGATGATGAATTCGCTGATTTATACTTCAGACTTTAGGCAAGCACAGTGCAAAAATTGCAAAAACAAAGCAGCATATAAAGCCTAGAATAATTAGAAGTGTTTGGTTCAATGTGAAATCTTACTCTGAAGATCATTTCCGTGAACTTATTATGCTTTTTACCTGTTGCCAAAATGAAAAAGCTGATTTAATAGGTAGTGGCTCTTCATATCAGGAGCATTTCCTTCTTTTGAAAGAAAAAGTAGACAAAGAAATGCATCAGTATGCTGTCTGCAGTGAAGATATGAATGACATTGAACAGCATTTACATGACACAGAAGTTAGTGATTCCCAGCATGACTTAGTAGCACCAAATGCGCAAAATGTTGAACTGCAAGATGAAGGTAGCTCTTGGTAATGAAGATTTACATTCTGATTTCAATGAACAATGACCTTTCAGATGACTTCAAAATTCCTTCCACATCACGCCACATTGAGCCACCTATATTAATCAGTGAATTACCAGATGATGGTTATCACAGAATGGTTTAGATTTTAAATAAAAAGGAAAAAAAATTTTTTTGTCACATTTTGCACCAGAGTGAAACCACAGAAACTCCTTTTTATTGCTTTCTGAGTAGTGGAGATGGTGTGGGCAAATCACATCTTCTAATAGCCTTAGATCAGGCAGCCCCTAAGTATTTTAACACAAGAGCTGGCAATGATTTTCATCAAATTAAGGTCTTACTATTAGGTTCAACTGGGAAAGCTGCTTACAACATTAAAGGTAAAACTATTCACAGTGCATTTGCTATTCCTGCCTATCAGTCATTGAAAAATTACAAACAATATATCTTGACTTAAATTGACAAAACACCTTGACAACTCACTCTGGAGGTGTCAAATTGATATTCTTGGATGAAATTTGAATATGTTTGCCATACAGCTTAACAATAGGCTTAAAGATAGTAAGGGTTGCAAAGATAATTTCGGTGGTGTTTCTTTTATCACCATTGGTGATTTGTTCCAGTTAGAACCAGTAATGGATGACTACATATTTAAAGACCTTCAAAATCCAGTTTACACAGTTCTTGCTCCAATTCTCTGGCAATAGCAGTTTTCAAGGTTTGAGCTCGCTGAGATCATGTGGCAAAGAGATAGCAAGTTGTTTGCAGAACTTCTTAATTGGTTAAATATGTGAAGGTAAACACACTGCAAGTGACATTGTAAAACTGAAGGAAAGAGTTGTGTGAGAGGACACAAACAACCCATTTGATGTACCCCACCCATATAAACAAAATGCAAACTAGGATAGCTGAGTTTAATGATGAAGTACATAATGTAGCTATAGGAAACAAATACAGAATCACAGCACTAGACAGTGTTATTGGATATTAAACTCTTCTGAGGTTTGAAGAAAAATATTAGGACAAAATTAATTTCAAATGACCCAAGAAAAACTGAGGAGTTGGTATTGAACCTCTACCTAAATGCTGAAGGTGAATTCAGCGTGTAATGAATATGTGAACTGAAGATGGCATGACAAATTCATGGTGCTGGGAATATCATCAAATCTGTGCAACTAAATCAGCAAAGCAAACACTCAGGCATAGTTTGGGTACAGTTTGATCACTCAGATTTTGGTAAAAAAACTAGACATGAGAACAGACATCTCTATACCCAAGGAATTGACCATAGGGCATGGACCCCAGTAAAACCAGTTACCATACAATTTTTTGTTGGTAAAAACAAAGCAACTCAAGTTGTCAGAAAACAGTTTCCATTATGCCTTGCAGCAGCAAAAACAGTTCATAGATCACAGGGGGATACTGAAACTAAAATTATTGTCAACTTAAGTACTAAAAAAACCATTCCACCTTTGAAGGCTTATATATAACTGATCTC